>NC_054559.1:7296280-7448780 GCF_017654505.1 Polyodon spathula | reverse complement strand
CACACACACACACACACAATCGCGTTGGCAAAATAGCTTTATAAAACTGTGTTTTTGTGCCTCTTAAAGGGGGAGGGGGGTATATTAACCCACCCTTCACTGCACACGCAAACTCACACACACTTTATCCATTCAGACCCCCTTCTGAAATAACTGCGACATCGAATGATGTACATACTGGCCTTGGCAGTCACAATTGCTCTAGATGGAATTGTCTACACTGGAAAACAGCCTGGTGAAGAAGTCCAAAGGGATCAGGGACCGAACATCGTACTGCAATTGCACAGTCAACTCAGAAACACCGGTCGCAACATAACAACAGATCATTTCCTCACCAGTGTGCCCCTCGCTGAAGCACTACTCGAGAAAGGACTGACACTTGTGGAGAGGCTCCACCAAAACAAGCCAGACATCCCTGCTGTGATTTAGAGTCGAGAAGTTCACAGTACTGAATTAGGTTTTAAAGAAAACGTCATTATGGTGAGGTACGTACCCAAGAAAGGCAAGGCTGTGATCTTGCTGAGCACAATGCTTAATATCAAGTCAGCAGGTAAAGAGAGACAGAAAAATAAAACAGATGTCATCAAGTATCATAACAGGATAAAAGGTGGTGCTGACCTGATGGGCAGTGGTGGTGGCAGCTGACTGGGAGCCCTGAGCAGCAATATGTTTTGGGCTCCAAGGTGATTTTCAAAGCTTTTTAATCCAGAGCAAAGTTTTCTACTGATTTTCTGCAAGTAACTGTAAAAGTTTAAAGGTGCCAATCTAGCAAGAGAAAATAATGGAATATTTTTTTCCACTTAAACAGTTTTGGAAAAGTAGCTGGAGTTTATTTGAAATTAGAAAAAATTTGCACTGGGAAAAAAAAAAAAGCTTTGAAAGTTGTCCTGTAAATGCTACTTCATAACATCATTCTGGATGCATTCAGAGCAGAACCTCTGATATACAGAGTTGTTTTTTTATTCAATGTGGATTAATAACTACCTTCTGATCTTGCACATAATATTTTTTTTTAAAAGGAATGAAATTATAACATAACTATGCATCCTATGTCAAAATATGTATACATGTAATAACATTATCATATGGTTTTAATTTAAAGGTTCAAAACCCATACCAATAATAACAAAAAAAAAAAAGCCTTTTTCTTTTTGTATAAATTTCATCTCCATTTTTTAATTTACATTTTATTCAGCTCAGGGGCTGAGATCTTTCGATACCAATGCCTCGGCTTCACAGCTTCGCAATACAAATCTTGCACACTGTGAATGTACAGCACTGCCCTGTGAAGACCCTACTGTCACAGCAAATGCTGATGTTTATAAATGTAATCACCAATCGTTTTATGAGAAGGCATTATATTTGATTGTAAATACTTAAAAAAAATAAGCAGTTAAATTTGTGGACCAGTCAACCTTATTTCCTTGTGTGATATACTCATAAACACCCCCTTTTTTCATAAATAAAATTGTCCTTAGAGAGGGTTAAAAATTAGGTTTCTGTGCACTGCCAGCTTAGACTCCTGTCTCATTCTGTAACTAAATTTGTATTTCAGGATCAGTTTCATCGAAAAAAAAATACATAGCTTATTTATAAATTACTACAATACTATAAAATTCTAAATTCTGGTTAAAAAGTAATAATACTACCCCCTTAATCGGGGGACCCTTGAACTGCTTGGGGCCCTAAGCTGTTGCTTAGTCTGTTTATGCCTAGCACTGCCACTGCTGATGGACCAGGGTTCATACATATTCCTGCAAGCGACAATCAAGAAGGTAGCCTATAGTCCTGTGGTACAATGTTCTGGATGTGGCTAACCTGAATGTTAGATTGCTGTACACATTACAGCATCCAGACTGCAGACAAGGATTGGTGCACAAGCAACGCTTCTTCCTATAGGAACTTGTAAGGGAAATGGTCACTCAACACGAGGGTCAGTCCCCGGCCTCAGAAAATCTCCATCGCCTCAATGGAGAAGTGTGGAGTAGCATACAAGAACACACAGCACACAACCAAGAGCAGGATCAACCAAAGAAGAGAAGATGTCATCATTGCACTTTGAAGAAGGATAGCGAAAGCTCTATGACATGCATCAGATGTGAACAGCATGTGTGCAAGGAGCACAGCCACGTTGTGTGTGCTGACTGCCTGCAGTGAAGAATGCTTCTGGGATCTTTTGGTCTCTTTATTACAGCAATAAGAGAGGAAGAACCAATACACATCATTACAGAGATTAGAGCTTTGGTATTGTAAGTACTGTTTTTATTGTTTATTTTTATACTTGGTTCATAAATCTCGTTGGTGTACATTATACCAACTTTTGCTTGACGTATACATGGCATTTAACATCTTATTAAATAAAGGCATCAATAACTCTTTTTTGAGCAAATATACATTATTTTTTGTATGGGTCTTCCAGACCCAACCACTTGAACAGTGTAGAGTATTTCAGGGCAGCATCTTAAGGTTAAAAACAAAGGGATTACCTTGGCGGCCTTAGTCATTGCAAGGTTATTTGTGTGACGGTAGCCAATGGGAAAGAGACTCAGAGACAGCAAGCTGCAGTTTTAAAGCGCTGTTGCACACTTCATTAAACAAAAACAAACAAAGCACAGGAACAAATAAACATGGTACGAGGGCCAAAACAAAGATAACAAAACAAAACAAAACAATACAGTCTGGGCATTCACTGTCACAATACAGTACACACAATCACAGCTTGTTCACCTTGGAGTGTTGACTGGGATTGGAACACTGACATTTTTCCTGGTGATTGGACATTCCTGTCTGGCCTGGTGATTGTTTATGTGAATATTTTTATATTTTTTTAAAATCATTTAAAAGTATATGAGTACAGTCTAGCACCAGATGTGAGTTTAAAACAAAAATACATGTTTGGTGCATGTACCTGTGTTTATTTCAAAAACCATTGGAGGCCTACATCGTGTATTGAAGTGCATGCCAAGTAAGATTTATGGAACTATTTTATGAGCTATAAGCACTTTAAGGCATCAATTATAAACATTACCATAATAGCTGAGCTTCAATAATATTTCTGTCTTGTACTGACAAGCGAAGACGGGGGCTTTGGGGTATTCTTGAGAAGAGATCATTCTCCGAATCGCCTTCATTCTTCCTTAATGATTCCATTTACTTTTAATTGGAGCTGCAGCCTGACTTCACTAGATTCCTTCCCGATTACCCTCATTCATACTTCCAAAATAAAATTTAAAAAAAAAGAGAAAAAGACAGGACCTGAATGGACTGCTCATGAAAGGTAAAGGACAATGGCACTCATTCAGGCACAGTGCCTGCCAGGCGCCACCAGAGTTCCCCTCACAGCTCTGCAAGAGAGAGAGAAGCACTTCAATCCTGATCCTCACGCTGAAACAGACAATTGGGGGTGAGTCATACAGTCAGGGTAGCAAAGTTGATATTTTTGGGTGACAATTCCATAGGGAGCGATGTACTGTCTGGCACTCCTATGGGGTAGGGAGGAAAAAGCAACAGGGAGTCCCATCACCGCAGCACCTGTTCTCCAGGATCCTAGTGACCTCAAGCGGACATCCTCAAACCTAGCTCTTATCCTCAGGGCTGGTACCTTGTAGACCTCTGCCGTTTAGTTACTGGATGTAAAGAGGCCATTGGGCTGCTCGTGGGATCAGAGGATGCCCACTGATCGCAAGTTCTCTTGAGCTGTTGTGGGGACTTTCTGTGATGGGAAATCTAAATTGTGGAGAAAATTTGGGTACTATAATTGGGCAGTCTAAATTTAAATAAAGAAATAAAGAAATAAAGAAATAAAGCTGCTAGGTAACCAATCACTGCTTTTCCAATAACCTGCATGTTTCTAATGTCACTTTCTTCACATGACCTTTTGAAGTAGAATGCGGAAATTGCTTCAGTGAAATATCTGGACAGAGTGATCAGTAAATCTGTGGTGCTATAGAAAATACCATGAAAAAATCAACCATAATGTGTGTATCGTTATATTGGAAACTGTAAGATCTGCTGGTAGGAGCAACCCTTTGAAAGCACATTTAAATAGAAACCGTTTTTTCCATTATGTTTACAGAAAGTTTACATTCTCTATGGCTTGTTGTCTGTCCACTACTGAAGGCACCCCTTCGTCAGCCGGTATGTGGGATTTTCACTTTCTCAGATGTTTAACAAGTTCGTTTCCTGATTGAAGAGTAGCTCGTCTGGGCCAGCCTTATTACCTTCAATAATAAAAGGCCTGTATTAATCTATGGCCATTTCATTAATCTTTTTTATTTTTAGGACATTTACCTTTTTTAATCTAGATTGAGACCACCAGCCTCTTCACTGACACAGATGAGAGGCCAGTGAAATAGCCAGCTAGCTGCACCCCCTGCCTGCTCCCCTCCAGCAGCTCCGATCCATTGGGGGCAGAGGAGGACAGGAGCTTAGGAAAGGCAGGACATTTTATTTATTTATTTATTTAATAAAGTTTAGTCGTCACCAATTTTTTATGCCCAATTCTTATCTGCATCCTCGGCTCACCGCTCGTACCCCCCAACTGGAGAAATGATGGCTGGAACACACGTCCTCTGAAATATGCTCAGGCAGGACATTTTAAGCTCTTATGTCGGAAGTCTGACCTCTTGGTATAAGATGATTGCCTTGGGGGATCAGAGGACACGACTGACCTTCAGATCACCTGATCTGTTGTTCGGAGTTGCTGCTAAAAAGGAACGTAAGTGGACAGGTATAGGTTTTTCAATATGGGCTGGTAGGACTATAATGGGGTTTTGGTCAAACAGTTCAGTTGGAGTAGATAAGAGAAGCAGTTGGACAGCAGCACCGTTTTAAGGTAGTTCTATAAATGAAATAATTTAATTATATGTCCTGACAGGGTATCTGTCCCTGAGGACCAGATTGGTATTTATTTTTTACGCACACTTCTGTGTAAAGAAAAGGTATTTAAATGAGTAAATAGCTTTATACTGTTTATTAATTCTATGATGGTACCGGTACCAACTCATTCAGTTTTCATCAAACACATATATAACTCTCTGTTACCCAGGGTAATGGAAGGGAGGGATGCCCTGGATAAAACAAAAACATGGATAATGAAAAACCTATAAAAACATATAGAAATACATATATTGTACTCACTTTATAGTTTCTTAAAGTAGTCTAAATGCACCAATTTTCTTGGTAATTGTAAGTGTAGGTTTCTATGTCAAGAAGATTTATATGATTTTTATTATTTTGGTTATGCAGAAACTTATTTTATGCATGGTTTAAAATGCATTATTAGTATTTTACTTAAAATACAATTGTGTGGGTTTTTATTGTAAAATATGTTTGTGATCTGCCCATGTAACAAAATGGGCAGGTATAAAAAAAAGGTGAATCCCTACAGCAAGGGGGTTGGAGTCAGTCATGACCAAACCATTGTGGTAACCACAGCACTGCATAAGAGTTATAAAAATATGTAGTCCATATCTGTATGTATATTTTATTTGATTGATTGGTTACATGAATCATTAAACCCCATACTATTTTCAGGGGGAAACATGCTCCCTGCAAGTCTCCCTAGTTATTTTGATACTGTGTGCAGTACCAGAGTTGGGAAATGTCTCGATGGGGTGTGAACAGGCAGGGTGAGCCCCGACGGCTGTCTGGCTGTTGTTCAGATGTACAGACTGTTTACTAACACTGGTTTGTTAATCAAGAGTCAGAGGACCCCTGGAGCCAAACAGCAATAAGGCTGTCTACAGTGAAGCAAATAAACTGCGGAGAAGACAGACTGGCAGAGACCCACCAGAGCTGCACAGCTACACACCCATAAAGAACATTTGAAACTACATATAAAAATTACATATAAATATTCTACCACTACTGAGAGAGAGAGAGAGAGAGAGAGAGAGAGAGAGAGAGAGAGAGAGAGAGAGAGAGAGAGAGAGAGATTTAAAAGGAGGTATAACTGCACACATGTTTTTAAAGAAAATGATCTTTTACTAGTAAAAAAAGGGCCACATGTGTTTTTCAATTTTATTTAAAAAATATTTTAAATATATATATAATATATAATATATATATATATATATAATATATATATATATAATATATATATATATATTATATATAGATGAAATAAAACATTTTAAAATCATTTAAACCTATTGTGTACATCCCAAACAATGTTTCCAAATCAGACGTCTGATTTACTCTGTTGTACACCATAGAAGCCCACGACCCAACCCCTGCGCCATTTGGAGGTTTACAGGATTAATGAAACAGGAACAGAAAGATTACAAGTAGTCTTGTTCAGTTTGTGTGTACATACTCCTGGAGTCGTTACAGTATGGTTTGAAAAGTAATCAATCAAGGGTTCTTTAATGTTTTTTAAAGCATATCCTCCTGTTATAATCATTCTTCTGTGAGGTATGACAATATTCTTCCATTCCTTAGGTGAGGAGAGTTTCAGTATTTTAGAAGTGTTTTTTTCCCTGCCAGAGAGGCATAACTAACTGTTCAGATCATGGCTTGAGAATGGGGTACCTGTGGTGAACGAAGGTTATTGTTTCCACTGCAGGGCATTATTCAGGAGCACGCCACATGTAAATATATGGTTTAGATGCCTTCTTGGGTAACTTATTGGACAATAAAATCATCCTAAATGGCGTTTCATAAGAACATCATAAAAGCTACAAACATATGTTTTATCTAGAAGTCTTTCTATCCGAAGACATTGAGAAAGACTTCTCGTTGAAATGTTTGCCATTGAACAATGTGACTCAGGAACCCATTCCATACTACCACCACCCAGCTAGGAGCAGGCTGACTCCCATTTGGATTCTCGAGAGCACCAAGCTGTTGTCTCCTTGTTTGAGACGCAGTCCCCTCAGGGTCCAGTCACACAGAGGTGCTAACAGGACAGCTGCCTGCCAGTGTTTATCTGGCAATGACCTGCTTCTCTCCCTCTGGCTCCAGGCCTTGTTTGCTTTGAAGGATTTGTCTGACTTGTATTCTTTGTTCTTCCAGCCAGAGAATCCTTCCCCAAGTTAACAACAGTGAATTTGCAGTTTACTGTGCATTTCCATGTGTATGCGATGCATTTACCATAGTTGACTATGTTTATAACACAAAATCATAACAACATTTACAAACTAGACCATTTGGCACTTCAATGCACATCCGGTTCCTAGTAGGTGGTTGAGTTCTCAATACTTCAAGTCTGGTCTTAAAGGATCTCTGTGATTCAGCATGGCTATGTAACATATCCATACCCTCAACCCTTTCTGTGTAAAGAACTATATCCTACCCTCTGTCTGAAATCTGACTCCACTTCATTTATGTCCTCTTTTCCTGGTTTCTGTACTGCACTTGAAGTATTGGTTAGGGTTAACTCCCTTTTAGATCGTAAGATTTCAATCAAGTTCTGTCTAATTCTTCCTTGTTCAGCTAAATGAATTCAGCACCCTCAACCTAGCTTCATAGTTCACTGCACCATGAACAAGGGGAAGGGAAGAGAACAAGACGCACAGTAAACTGACATGAACCAGGAGGGAGCAAGTGAACACACACTGCAGTAATCTATACTGTGAACCAGCGGGAAAGTGAACACACAATACTGTAAATTACACTGTGAACCAACAGGAAAGTGAACACACAATACTGTAAACTACACTGTCAACCAGAGGGAAAGTGAACACACAATACTGTAAATTACACTGTGAACCAACGGGAAAGTGAACACACAATACTGTAAACTACACTGTGAACCAATGGGAAAGTGAACACACAATACTGTAAACTACATTGTGAACCAACGGGAAAGTGAACACACAATACTGTAAACTACACTGTGACCCAACGGGAAAGTGAACACACAATACTGTAAACTACACTGTGACCCAACGGGAAAGTGAACACACAATACTGTAAATTACACTGTGAACCAACGGGAAAGTGAACACACAATACTGTAAACTACACTGTGAACCAACGGGAAAGTGAACACACAATACTGTAAATTACACTGTGAACCAACGGGAAAATGAACACACAATACTGTAAACTACACTGTGAACCAGAAGGAAAGTGAGCACACAATATTGTAAATTACACTGTGAACCAACGGGAAAGTGAAAACACAATACATACCCTCAACCCTTTCTGTGTAAAGAACTATATCCTACCCTCTGTCTGAAATCTGACTCCACTTCATTTATGTCCTCTTTTCCTGGTTTCTGTACTGCACTTGAAGTATTGGTTAGGGTTAACTCCCTTTTAGATCGTAAGATTTCAATCAAGTTCTGTCTAATTCTTCCTTGTTCAGCTAAATGAATTCAGCACCCTCAACCTAGCTTCATAGTTCACTGCACCATGAACAAGGGGAAGGGAAGAGAACAAGACGCACAGTAAACTGACATGAACCAGGAGGGAGCAAGTGAACACACACTGCAGTAATCTATAATACTGTAAATTACACTGTGAACCAACAGGAAAGTGAACACACAATACTGTAAACTACATTGTCAACCAGAGGGAAAGTGAAGACACACTACAGTAAACTGAACCACGAACCATGAGGGGCAGTGAATCCAAGTCTCCAATGTTTCAGGGTTTTTAAAAAAAACGTTTTTATCAGTGTTTATTGGTTAAAACATAAAATTAGAATCTTACATAAATGGGTATATCAAATAATAAATTTTGGATTTTACCCAAATCAAACAACAAATGGAATCCTTCTAACATTTCCTTTATACTTGCACGGTACAGTGTAACGATGTCCATACATGCAATACATGTCTCAGTGACCTTCAAAATGTGGCCTTCTATATTTAAAGCTGGGTTGGCTTTGCAGTTTTTAAAACAACTGGGAAGAAAATACAACCTCCAGGTGCTAAAACAACAAATGCCCGGCAAGCATAAGGTCTTTTATCACATGATCTCAGAGTAGAAGCACCATCTTCCATCTTTATGAGATATTCAAATTGAGTGGAAGTGCCCTTTCATGTTCTTATCAATAAATACAAACCAATGCAGTTCCCAGACTAAAAAGTCACCTTTTCCCTGCTAGATTCCCAAAATACCTGTCATACTGCAACACAATACAATTCCTGATACATGTTTAACAGGCTCATGTTCATGAAACATGTGTCTTGCTTAAACGTAACACCAGTTTTGATTGTACTTACTGAATCCCTGTAGTCTTTTCAAACCCTTTAAAGAGTACATAAGGACCTTTTTATTTTATTGTGGCATGTGTTGCTACAACTGCTTACGTAAGGTGTGTTTTGTTTTAATTTTTTAATTTTTACCACTTTTTTAAACTTTTAAACTGACCTCTCAGAACTACATTTCTCATCACACTCCTGCTCACATATGTAACTGAGATGAATTTACCTGTGAGCAGGAGTGTGATGGGAAATGTAGTTCTGAGAGGTCCAGGCGGGTACATGAGAAGCCATCTTGAGGCAGGGAATGCAAAGTAAAAGTTTAAAAAAGTGGTCATTTTTTTTTTTTTTTAAATACACAAACCTTACACAAACAGTTGTAGCAACACATGGGAACATGTAACACAATAAAATAAAAGGTCCTTATGCACTCTTTAAGAGTCTTCAATGGAACACTCCAATTGAAAAGCGAGAGAGCCACATTGAGGTGAATCAGTGTGCATGTACGGCTTAAGAGCCATCTGATGGACTGCCCTGCACTAGCAAAATGTTCGTTTGCTTGACTGGCAAATATATCAGTACAACAAAATTGGCCCCTTTTTGTAACATGAATAATATAATATATTTTAAATGTCTTCCTTTAACCATATTTCTTTTTTATTTATTAAATATTTATTAAATATTAAGCATTATATGGACTCTTACCATTACCTATTCCAATTCCAAATATAGGAGGTTATGCTTTATTTTCTGTTTATGGTTTGTCATTGAAGTTAGCTATGTATTTTGGGGTGGCGGGGCAGGGGGTAGATTTAACCTTTTATTACCAGCACGGAGGTCACTGAGATGAAAGCATGCCAATGGAGCCTGCTCAGGTTTCCATAGCGGTGGACACAGCATCACACCGGCCTGGAACAATGGCGGAGCCTGCCGGTCACGTCGGAGTGTCCCCGCTCATCTCTCCATCCATCAGAGCAATCATATTTAGAAACAACAACGACACAAAAAAGTCGCTGGCTTTGATGTCGTGGGTGGAGCGTGCCTAATGTGACTGGAACACAGGGAGTGCCTTTCAGTTATCAAGACATGTCCTCTTTACTGAAGGAAAAGTACAATCACTGACACTTAGAAGCAGCTGCAGCTTTTAAAAGACCAATGACATCATCTAATATAAGGGATTACGGATTACAACTAATGCCATAAACATAATCCATGGGCACTATGCTTTATTCTATTGATCTAAAAAAAACACCCTTATTTATTTATTAAAAAATTCCCCTTTGAGAAAAACATGTATCTCTAACAATGCATTTAAGTCTCTTTTGGTTTTAGTAAAATGCCAGGGTTTTCATACAGGCAACATATATTTCATTCAAAGTCCTAGTAAAAAAAAATTGAATACATGAACAACATTTCCTGAATACTAAAACTTCATTATTCATATAAAACACACTAAGAAAAGACATTTAAAAAAAAAACTACATATGTTTGGGTCCAGTATTTCAAAATGATCCAATCTCATTAGTAGAAAACCATTGCTTGTCATTGTTTGCCACTGTCTGCACTGCCAAAGGTGCAGAGTTCAAGTTACTTATAAAATGTTATAGCTAACTTGAAATCTGGTACTGTTTAAGAACTGAAAATAAGTAAAAAATTGTCTAATTAAGTAAATTATCAGTTCAATTAGGGGTTATGTAATTAAGAGTTCTGCTGGAATGAAAACCAGCAGACACAGGGAGTCCCCAGAAGCCCTGGTCAAAAATAAAGAGAACCCAGGACACAGTAGGAGACACAGAGTGGTGAGGGTATAGAACAGGGGTGGCCAAGGTTGTCCCTTCCGCTCCTGGCCTTTGTTCCAGCCCTGTTCTACATTATTTAACTGAATCAATTAAACCACCATTAGACTCTCAAGTAGTTTATTATCTCATTTTATCTGTTAAACCTGTGAATAGGTGCATTACAGAGTTGAAAGTGCCCATCACAATCAGGGCTCAGCATTGTTGATTGAACTTGATCTGCAATGATGCTTAAGTAAACTGAACCGTTTCCAGTGCAGCAGTGATCACGTCACATCACGTGACTTTATTTGCGTCTCTAATTGAGGATGAAGCCGGATCCAATCTGGTAAACAGCTCCTAATAAAGTGTCCAGACACCTCCATGATATTCTCTTGCCAGAGAGTGCATCCCCAGCGGAGGATAAAAACTATTCTTTAATTTCTCCTTTTACATTGTACTCCATTCACTTTCTCGACAACTTTTGCATTCAAAAGGACTTTTACTGTGTTTCCAGTTGCCAAATATTCCCCTGTGCAAAGTACTGCGAGTAAACAGACCATTGACTTCAAACATTTCCTTTTATTGGATGGTTTTGTGATCACAGTTTGTAATTACTATTATATTTTAAAGAGCTAACAAATGTCTCACTTACAGCTGTTAAATCTTCTCCAGTAATTGCACGGCTGACAGATAAAAAGGTATGTTTATTTAAACTCCATTCTGGACTTGTTCCATTTCAAAAAAACAACTTTAAAACATTCACATTGTCATAGTATTTAACCCTATTTATCACACTATTAAGTATGTTTTCTATCATTATCTATTGGTTGTTTATGCTTAGATAATTTCTCACCATTAAAAAAGGTTGTATTTGTGAATCATCACTAGAGGTGTGCAGCATTATCTGTAATACAAGGGGTCCTATTACATTTAACTACATTCAGAACAAGAACCTCCATCAAACACCAAAACTGCAATTAAGACAGTAAAATTCATCCCCTACCATGCTATGAATTCAACATATATCAGAAAGATGAAGTTGATGACTAATACATATTTCAACATCACATACAAAGGTAGTATATGACGGTTATACATATGTACCCAGATCGTTTCACTTTCAATAACTTATGCTAAAGAATGTTGTGGCAGGGCGAAAAAAAAACAAAAACCTAAATGTAGTGTGTGTGTGGTGTATATATAGGGTTTACAGGGAGGAGGTTAAAATCATCCCTGCCATAATACATGTGAGAATGTGGCTGAAGCCTTAATTGAATGATTAATAGATAATTACGCTCCAGCAACATAGTAATATAAGGAAGTAAAAATCCTTTGTGTGGAGGTTGGTGTAGAGGTGAGTGTAACCTGTGCTGGGCTGGGCTGGGCTGGGCTGGGCTGGGCTGGGCTGGGCTGGGCTGGGCTGGGCTGCTGTGCTGTTCTGTGAATTGGTCAGTGAAAGTGAATGCCCAGCCTGACATCAATGTGTATACAGTAATGTTTTGTTTAAACCTTTTATTTTGTCCACCATGCTTTTGTTTGTTTGTTTTGTTGGTTAAACGTGCACACCCAGTGCTTAAACTGTTGCTTTCTGGTGTCTGAGTCTCATTACTGACACTATCCTGTTACAAATTTGTACTCCAACTTTCATCAAAATTAGATATGCTGTTCTCAAGATACATGTATGAAGGTAAGTGGACATACAGACAGACAGACGGATCTACAGACAGAGAAACATCTACTTATATCCTCACAATCTGATACTCTCAAAATGGTAAATTATGTTAATACCAAGTTTCATCTCCGCTTAACAAGTCATTTTCCATCTATAAGTCAAAATGTGACATATAGATGAACAAATATACAGGCAGCCTGACACCCCCCTCTCTCTGGAATCTAACACTCTCAATAATTTATGTTAAATTGTGTTAATACTAAGCTTCATCACAACTGGATAAGCGATTTTCCAGATATATGTGAACAGCGTGACACACGTGCATACGCCTCCACTGTATCCCAGTCGCCAGGGATTTAATCTCCTGCGGAGGAAAATAATAAAGAATCAGCGAGAATGTACTTATGCTGATGACAGATAAAAAAAAATATATGTTTCTGACACCCATGCTGTGGCTTTATTAAGAGCTGTTGCCCCACCTCCCTTTTCATCTCTTTCTGGGATCACTGTCCCCGATTCGCTGACACTTAGAGGCATCTCAGAGGCGCCAGTAGAGCCAGTCTCATCTCTGCGGAACAATAAAGGCTGATCTTCATAAAAACTTCAAAAAGGCCTTGCCAAGTGTTTTATAGGTGCTTTAAAGGTTTATAGGACATCAGGAGAGAGGGGAGTGATGTAACAATCTGTGGCCTGAGCGCTTTTTAACAGAGAGCGAGACAAATTTAGGAAAACAGGTGATTTGTATGGTTATTACCGAAACGCGGATCTCTTACAATTGGAGTCACCCCAAGCCAGCTAGCTGTTTAATGTTGGTGTTGGGAACAAAAACAAACATATATCATCTCAATTTCCTAAGCCTTTTACTCAGCCACATCAGATTTATTTTCTAAATGGAAAAACACAAACTGGAAAGGCAGCAAATAAGAAAAATAACAAAGCAGTAAAAACGGTTGCAGCTGCCCAAACGCAGGAGAACTACTATAGAGTTCAATGTGTGTCCTCGGATTCCACGACCAAGCCAACTGCCTCTTTACTCCCAGGAGGTCAACAGTGGATATGGGTGAGTTACCAGCCCCTGGAGGACAAAGGTCAGTCCTGCAGGTGTCTTCTTGAGCTCATCGGGCACCTGGCCAGTAGGATCCCATGTATCATAATGAGGGAAGACAATCTCTGTTGATTTTGCCTCCATGACCCCCATATTGTTCTGGTTATTGTTGCTCCAATATCGAGATATCAAGTTTCCAAAAGTATGTCTTCACCTGGCTCTGAACTGGCCTTGAGAAATACCTGAACAGCCTACCTCATTCCATTCGAGTCATGTGACAGTGTGATCTTTCAGCTCTGCCAGCCCATACAGTATACTCTGTCTATATGTAGGTGGTGCTGGCAGAGTGGAAAGATCACATCACCACATGATTTGATTGGAATAAATAAGGCTGTTCCGCCTTTTTCAAGACAAGCTCAAAGCCAGATAAAGTTTTTAAAAAACTCAGTAGTGGAGCAACAGGTCCACGCAGAATGATTGAAAAAGAACATAAACAAAAAGTAAGGGGGATAAAAAAAGTAATCAATTGATATTTAAAGCTATTTACTGACATTTTATTAGCGCTGTGTACTTAAAACAAAGATTTCATACTGTGGTACAGCACAAAAAGTACAGTTTAATTTCGTTTGGCATTGGAAATATTCAGTCAATACATTTCAGAAAAACAAAACTGTACACGACCAGAAAGGGCCAATATTATTGTTTTGTTCATTTATACAGCCTTACAATCTATATTCATATTCCATTGATATAAAAATGACAAGGTCGCTTGTTAAAAAATGTGCTGTCTGTTGCTGAATGTTTTCAAAGAAAGTACTCCAACTATTACCTTTCCTTTGAACGATCACCCAGGTTCATTGAGCTTATCGGTAATGCTTGTGATTCAAACCAGATTCCGTCTGTGTTCTGTATTATACTATGAAGGTTTGACTACAGATTCCTCTACCAACATTTGTGTGACAGCTCATTTAAAAGAATTGCAACAGGAAACCCCATGTTCTATTAGTTTATTTCTAGAGCTGCTAATGTGGATTTCATGTGTGGAAAGCAATTTAAAAAGAATCTTTGTAATTTGGTCTGGTGACAATCATTTAGTATATTTATCTTTTGGGAATTCTCTGAAGTAAATGATGCATGGAACAACACATTTAGATGCTATGAAATGTTGATAATCATTCTTTTTATCATTGGAAGGTCTCCTGTGTAGATGATTTTATGAAAAGTGTACATCCATAGATTAGGAAGTGAAACAAATGTGTATGGAGCTTTCTTTTATCTCAGTGTTGGAGAAGCAAAAAATATTTTCACAAGACTTTGCATAGATTGAGGTGATAAAGGTGGTGGTCAGGTTAAACAAGACACAATTAGAAGTGACTTAGCCCCTCTATTGGAAAGTTTAGGGTCAATGATTTTCTTCAGAAGTAACAGATTCTGAAACAGAATACTCAAAACAGAATTTTCCATGCAACATTAAAAAAAAAAAAACATGATGCACTGTCCACAGATGTTCCAAACTGATTACTTTTTCAACAAAATTGATTGCTTACAAATATTGTGTTGAAAGTTTTCTTTTAAGGAGATTATATTGAAAACAGAGAATTATTATAGAATTATAACTTATAACTTCATAATGTAAACTTTGATTTGCAATTTAAATGAAACCATTATACACATTTTGACTTATTTTTTTGAATTGTAAGTCCGCTGAGTGAGGGGCATACCTGGTATACCCTGGGTCTTTTGCCTATTCTATAAGGCCATAATAATGCTGTAGTTTGCTTAAGTATTGCTGTGGATCAAGTCTACCAGCAATGCTGCACATGTGCCCTGATGCCATTGGCTTCTTCCATTGTGCCAGAATGGGTAGAGGAGCCTGAATGAGACTTCAGGCATCTTCCATGGCCACCCCAATCCCTGGATCTTAATCCAATTGAGAATGTTTAGGATGATCTTCAACACAAGTCTTCAAAACCATCTGCTTGTCTCTCTGTTCCAAGAGCTTGAGCCACGTTCCATCAATTGTGAATGCCACGTCATGCCACAGCAGTGATAAGTGCATATGATCTCCCAGCCTAGGTACATGTCCTAATAAAGTGGTCATGCAGTGGATACATTCATTAATTGTATGACTCTGGTGGAGCCAGTAAAGTGAAATGGAGATGTATTTGGACACAGAAGAAAATTATTCAGATTCTAGAGAAACAGTCAGTTTATAAATGACATTCAAAGCCCCTTCACCAAGGGTTGAATGGACAGGCTGTGTCTTAAGAAAAACACTTTATACAAGCAATGACTGTCAGGTCAAGGTAGATTTGAGTAATTTCAGTAGTTTTAGATACAAATGACCTGTGTGGCCCATGCTGGGTATGGTCAGATCTTGTACTTTGATTATCTAAACTGCCTAAGCCAGGTGAGGACCACATCTCCGGCTTAAAGGTCTCGATATTCAGGTAGGATCAGAGCTCAAGTTTGGGTTACCCCCCTCGACAGGAATGTTTTGATCTCGGGCTCAAGTTGTACACATTTCCTGTGGGCAGGTAGATCGGATCGCGGGCTCGGATTATCTGAGCTTCCTGAGTTCAGGTATAACCTGATACCAGGCTTTCTCCTGTCTTCCAGGTCGCCACCATTCGAGATGGCTCAGAAATGTAAGACGGGTCTAAAGAAATTCCTGTCTGAATTTCTTTAATGAGTGCGAATCACGACTATTCCTGGCCTCCGCGGAATGTTTTCTTAAAAGTATTTAAGGATATGCTCTGTCTAAAATTAGGACGGTTCTTCCCGGAGTCTTAAGGATAAAATTAGCAGGTGTCAGAATCTGGTTCCATTCTTAAGTTACTGTAGCAAAATGTGCAGCTCTTAAAGGAGCAGGCTGGTTCACAGCAAAGTGCAATGGACTTGAATCCAGAGTGTGGGTTACCTTTAAGAGTAGTAATGTTTTGGGTTTTTTTGTGTGTGTGCAATGCAGTCAAGTGGTTTAAAAAAAAGCAGCAAGTAAATTGATTTTATTGTTTTTGATAAAAGATTTAGATCCAAGAACAATATTTTTTTTATTTACCGATTTCATTCATTCTGTGTGTTTTGTGAAATGTATTGACAATTTTTTTTTAACAGATTAAAGGTTTTGTTATGTTTTAAATGGTTGTATACTTTGCCTTGGCCACAAAATTAAATATAAAGCCTAGAAAATATCAATAGCAGGGTTACCAGATATCCTGGAAAAAGTTGACAGCACAGTCATTTACTATACAAAAATAAAAATACAATTATGGATTATATGTTTAATAATAATGTTCTGACATACCACACAATAATATGTCTTAGTTTTGAGCCATAATGCACTAATTGGTTCAAAGTTGTCCCCATTTAAAAAAACAATACTGAATAGATTCGAAAGGTGTTGTCCAGGTCTTTTTCCGGTAGCTGGTGAAATCCAATGAAGACAAAATATAACATTGTGAGGTTTATGTCAGTAAGAGTTTTTCTTCTTGTATTTTATTTTCTTTCTCTTTTAAAAATGCTCTGTAAAAATAAATAAATATATATATATATATATATATATATATATATATATATATATATATATATATTATATATATATATATATATGTGTGTGTGTGGTGTGTGTGTGTGTGTGTGTGTGTATATATATATATATATATACACACATATACATATATATATTATATATATATATATATATATATATATATATATATATATATATATATATATATATATATATATATATATATATATATATAGTGGCACGGTAGTTCAGTTGGGTGCTCAATGTTAAACCTCTAACTTTGCACAAACTGTGGCGGGGTTTGTCAGATTTTCCCACAAATTTGCAAGTTCCATTGAATTGCAATGTTGTGAGTGTGTGCAGAGTTTCATGACGCAAACTTTTGGTTTTTTGTATAAGTTCCCTTTTTTTCCCATATACTTGACAAGGTGCATGTGGTATGTGCTGTGAGGTAGGGCCTTCTAAGGGTTGGTGAAAAAATATTAAACTGTTCCCGAGTTATAATAATTCAAAAGATATCAGTCCAGCATCCGGAACTTTAGCTATGAATAAGGCCCTGTGAAAATCGCAGAAATTTTCTTTAAAATTCATGGCAGTGTCACGGGTATAGTATCGTATTTTGCTGAATGTGCACAGAACTATTTTATGAATTATTATTATACTATATTATTATTATTATTATTATTATTATTATATTATTATTATTATTATTATTATTATTATTATTATTAGTTATTAACATGAAATATAGAGATGAATGCACTGACATCATCAAACTCAACATCAAGGTTATTCAAGCACTTTACAATAGCTTGTGAAACGGAGTTGTAATTAACAGCCAGTAGGTGAAGTGTATTTGCAAGGACAGCTTTCAGTTCTAGTACATCAGATGCATGTTCACCATTTAGGTCTTGCAAAACAAATACAATGTTTAAGCAATACTGATCTTGGGCATCACTGGACTCGTCAGCGACCACTGACAAGAAACCAGACTGTTTTACCAATTCCATAATCTCCTACTTCTGATACTCGGCAACTTTAGGTAAGCATTCAATTAAAATTCAAGATTAAAACACAGGGCTGATTGTCTGCCTTTCCTTTTAGGCCTGTGTTTTTTCATTCTTTTTGTCAGTTAAATCCTTTACATTTGAAAATGGCCTCATATTAAGAAAAGTTTTAAGGAACAGAACATGTTTTTCCCTTACAACACTGGAACCTCAGCAGAGTGTGTCTTTTATAACAAAAAAAGCAAGTTGCCCTTTTAAAAAACACAATATTTTTGCTACATTTTCAACGGAGAGGCACAATTGCATTGTAAGTGCAGTTTATTTAAGATTACAGTTGATAGAATCACTTTGTAACTGCAGTTTAACACCAAAAAAAGCAGTAAAAGCACATTAAAATGCAGCAATCATTTATGGAGCACCTCCACAGAAGTGGTGTAGTTTATAATGAAAATAAAAACAGTCTCCCCAAAAAGCAAGGAAATTAATTGCAAAAAAAAAACATGTTAATGCAGCAGTTAGGGTTGAACTCACTGCCACAAAATCAACACAATGTGGCGTTATGGTTTTTAACCCTAGCTCGCCATTCCCACCCCCACACAAGCAGCCAAAGGACAACACAAGCAACCGCAGACTGCCGTCATCAGGTAAGACATAGAACATGCAACTCTTTCCAGGTGACACAAGAAATAATCCATCATACATCAACACTTCAACACATACACGCCCACTTCAGGCTGCAGAACCGTATCAACTTTACAAAAATAGAACTATATTTGCATGCACTTTTGATCTCATTGCAAATATGAAAGTAATTGACATGTCTCAATGCACTATTACAGTTTCCTATCATTTCAAAGCATTCAAATAACCATACAGGTTGGCTGGTAGGGAACCTGCTACAGGGCTAAAGGCTCATTCCACTAGATATACTATTGCCTCAGTGGATGCTTCCAGGGACATTCCTATCCAGAAATCTGCAGGGCTGCTACCTGGAACTCGGAACACACCTGTACCTCCCATTACCATGTCGACCTTGAGTTACGCTGGGATGCTTGTCTTGCAGCCATTGTTCTGCAGTCTCTCTTTCCTAAATAGGGGGGTGTGCTTGTTTACCCCCTACTCCCACTGCTAGGAATCTGCCATAAGTGTGGATAGTGTACCTTATCCACGTCCCAAGAAATGAGGGTTATTCACATGTAACCGTAGTTCCAGGAGTGGTATATGATACACCCCAAACAACCCACTAAGATTATTTAATTAAAATATACCAAATCACGTTTTTATTTAGGGAACATACTGTGTCGCCCAATTACTTATAATGAAAACATGTATTATATATTTCCCTTCATTGTAAATTAAAACATGATTTGGTATAATTTTAATAATTAATAATAAATGAATCATAGTTATAGCTGCAGCTTTTAAGTATTCTGTTAATATTTCATCTAGTACTTAAAAAGTACAATGCTTATGGGGCTGTCGGGCTTGTTTTCAAAAGATATCAGCACAGGCATTATACACAAACCAATGGAATTGTGTGTGTGTGTGTGTGTGTGTGTGTGTGTATATATATATATATATATATATATATATATATATATATATATATATATATATATATATATATACATTCATCGCTACAGAATGGCATGTAAACAACCGGCGAAACGTGCCACTGTTTCTCTTGCTACAAGAAGTTGGAAATTATTTGAGCTCCTGAAAAAAACCTGAATCAGACACAAGTCGACAAGCAATTTGATGATTCCCATTCTGGTGAGCTGCTTCACCATTTTGTTAAATAACACTATGTAACACAATTTTTGTTCCTGGGTAGTAAGTGTTAATTCCTAATTGCTTATGCCTCAAAAGTATAGAAAATGGCTATTATTCCCCACAGACTTTGCCTTTGTGACCAGGACAGTGATATTTAAAAATATCACTATTTCCAATGGGAGAACGGGCAAATGTGTGTCTTTTCGTTCACATAAAGTCAGAAAAAAACAACATATGAATCCAAATGAACATGTATTTATACTAAAGTAATACAAAAATGACTACAAAAGATTTAGAAGTGAGTAGTTTTTCAAGATTTACGATTATACTGTAAATTTACCTTAGAGAACACTTTGGCTAAGAGAACACTTCACTTTCTTTCCGAGGGGTGTTCTCTTAGCCAGAGACTACTGTATATATTTATACACACACAATATTTAACTTTTAAATTATTCTTCTGTTATGATATACTTAACTGCTTCAAAGTTGCTACAGCTTCAATGAATTGAAGAAAAAACAAAGAGTTTTTCACTCTGGAAATCCCAATCAACGAGTTAGAATGTCAAGTCTTAGTCAGTAAATCTTCAGGCCCATTCATTTGATTTAAAAAAACACACACATGAAACTTTCATCAATTTATTTGACTTTCAATACAGTACACCAGTAGTGTGATATTGCTGTACTGTGGCTGCACCACAAAACTCGACACATATTATTGTGTGGAAATATATTCTGACCCATACATTATTCTACTTATACATGCTAGTATATTGCAACATGTGTTATCCTATATTGTAGTGGTAATTATCTGCAGATTTTCCCCCATATACTGTATTTTGCCGTCCTGGTTTGAACAATCGCCCCACTCCAACTTTAGCTGAAAGTGACATTTTCACTATTTATTTCTGGTTTTTAATAACAATGTGCAATAATATCACGGCTCACATGAACAGAAAGTACTGTAGTTGCTCTGTGCATTGGATGATTCAGGGTTAGCGTTATCTTCAGTTCAGGAGTTTGGCAATTTCAAATCAGATGATACAGACTCTGGAGTCTGATTGATTGTGCTTTCCTGTTACGCTACAATCCATATTTGGGATTTCCGGACAGTGCAAGAGCTTGCATTTTTTTGTATTACTACAGATGTTAATTTATTAGCCCTTTATTTTAGTGGACCGTAAACTTCATGTGTTTATATGTTTTTAAAATGTATTAACTGCTCAACACTAATTACACCCCCTTGGTGCTAACTCGGCAGAATCCGGTAATCACAAAGAAGCAATATAACACTTCTGTAATTCATCCTAAAACCTTTTTTAGTGTGTATTTTATTAAATCTGTTGATAAGTATTAGTAAAAATTAAAATGAAAAAATAGGACCCAAAACTATAATTTATGTGTGCCAAATTAGGAAACACACATTTATTCCATAACAGCTACAATAACCTGTGGAGTAGAAACTGGGATGCAGCAATGAAGCAGCCAAAAACACAGCACCCAATGAATGATTTGAATCAACCTTTTTAAGCCATTGCAATGAACAACTATGCAGAATGTTATTCCTAAACTTAAGCCAAGAGGTACTGTTGGTGTTTCTATCTAAGTACAGTACTAGGTTGAAATGCATCATAACATGTGGTACTGTATCTCTGTCCTGATGTATAACGAGACCAATGTAACACTGTCTTAGTTGTTTACATTGCAGGAAAACAATGTTCAGACAGCCAAAGTGACACTCTCTGTGCAATCCCCATAGCCAGGGCAAAACCTGCCCTCCCTACGTGGCACAACACTTCTATGAAGTCCCCAGTGATTGTTCTTTGCGCCAAGCTAAATAAATTCAGTTCCCTCAATCGTCCTAGCTTATTCCTTTAAGCCCATGGAATTAGTCGTTGGACTGCGTCCAAGGCCACAATGTCCTGTAGTGTGGGCAGCAGAACTGAACACAGTATTCCGCACTATTATCTCTTTTCATAGACTAGCTTAGGACCAGTTTTATATAGAACATTTGTTTCCATGTAGAATCAGCAATGCCAGAATGCAGTAGGGACCTGTACTTGTAGGGACTAGTTGGGTCCAGCCTTATCTTTTTTTGTTCATTTTTGTTGCTTAATGCACATTGTAATGGAATTTCCTCCTAGCGGCTGATAAGTTAATAACACTGACATCAGCACAAGACTTACCTCTTAGCTCATAGTTGAATGGTAAGACCTTTGTCTTTAAACCATATTCTTTGCGTTTCACATCCAGCCCTCATCTTTCCATTCAATTCAATGGGCTGAGATGTCAGGTCATTGCAATGTCAAAGAGAGTAAAGAAAAACATTGCTTTTTTTTTTTTCTTTAAGTAACACATATAAAATACAATGTGAAACAGAAACATGTAGATAGAACCAATGTTTATATATTGCAACTTAATAACAGTATTTCTATTGTACTAACACAATCCAATCACAAAATAAACAAAATAACTCCCTCCAAGCTTGTACGGACAGACCCAAAGCTTTGTGAGAGAGGGAGTCTGTGGCTTTTCACTTCATCAGACAACTAAAACTAAAGTTTTTAAAGATATGAATAAAAAATAAATGAAAATAATAACAATAATAATAATATGAACGTGTGCAATGGAAAACCACTCTTCTATACAAACACTGTATACTACCAGCTGCAGACATTGAAATTCAAAAAGGACAAAGTCTTGATCTGGAAGATTCCACCTTCATATATACCTCAAAATCTGGAAGAAGAATATTGCTCCATTTTCTTTTAATACAGATATCAACAATATAACTTTTAACTTATTTTTTTTTTAACTATAAATATTCAGTCACTTTAAAGTCTTTGGTAAAAAGGCAATTTTCACAATAAAAAATTGAATTAACCTGGGATGCTTTGAAATTATTCTTAGAGGTCTGTTGTGAAATTCTCATTTAATAAGAAAGCTTCCCAGGTAAAAAACATAACCAGAAACCAGCTTGTGTGAAGTTCTCAATGGCTCCTCACACTGTGGTTGCTTGACTGAGCTGCAGGGAGAGAGGGGAGTATTCCTTCATCCTCACACAGAGCCTGCCTCGAGTCCATGGGTTTTGTAGTGCCAGGGGCTGGAAGTCATCTTGCAGCCACCTCTCCTTCTCCTCCACCACCAGCACCAGCCCAAAGTGCTCCAGCTGCTCCTCTCTGTACACAACCTCTTCCAGGCTTCCTAGCAGCCTTCTGGATACATCGTTCATCTCCTTGACAACAAGTCTCACAATCTCCCTCACACAAGTTTTCTGGGTGACGCAAAGCTGTGAAGAAGGAAAAATTCAAGAATGTATTACTGCCCCTTGTTTTGTTTTGATGTTTGCAATCATTCTCAGTGGTAAAACAATTCATCTTTTTTTTCTTTAATAAGTCCAGGAGCTGCTTCTTAGTTCTAGTTACCTGCCACAGACATGTGTAATGTGGGCTAGATCAGCCAAAGTGTCTTTATATTAGTAAGCACCAGTCCCGTCTAGCAGTGCATTGCCAGTAAAACAAAAAGAAACCTGATCCAAAGTGGCAGATCACTAGATGGTACTGGCTCTAACTTCTCTAAGACACTTTGGCAGGTAAAAACAGCAAAAAAACATTTATAATGATTACAAACATCATAACAGATTACATTTTAATATACTTATGTATGCAGAGATAACAAAATAATTCAAGTACATTTACTATCAGCTCCTTGCAGAAAGAGGGAATGTCAGATCTACAAATTACAGTAATTAAAATTAGGCAGGATTACTGAAACGGTACCTTCAATTAGCCTGTTACTTTTACACTTCCTAGGTAATTCCCTATGTCAGCAGTATCTCTGGGATCAAAGAATGGTACTGGCTGCAAAGCATGCCAGTCAAAATAGAAAGCAGCTGGTTAGTTAATGACAAGAAAGAAGGTGTTGAAGGGGTAGGGATAATTTCACTCCCCAGGTGAAATTTCCAGGAGAGTGCAAGACTACTTGAAAGTAAAGGCAAGCAAACACAGCCTAGTATGGTGCAAGATATCATTTTAAAATGAAAATGCATGTTTGTTTTACCATTTCCAAACCTATGGTCATGTGAGAAATGTGGTATAGGTCTGGAGGTGAAATCAGTGTCTGTGCTGAGAAAGGCTTGTGTAACAGATTTGGAACCGCAAATGATAAACACACACACAGTACCTTCACGCTGGTTTCCTTAGACAGTCCGGTCCTGTACTGAGGATACACTCTCAGGTTCACATGACTGGGCCTCCTTCCTTCAATGGCTGGCAGCACCTCATTGGCAGAGGTCACAGGGAAGCCACTGGTGCCCTCTTCGGAGCGTGCCCGGGTGTGGAGAAGGGGGAGGGGTGGCTGAGGGTCCTTGGAGGGTGGGCAGCGGTCGACGGAGGATGGACGGGGGCATCTTCGTTGAGGGGAGGGGCAGAGGGCGGGGAATTCCAGACTGCTGGTCCTCACACAGAAGGCCTGTCTCTTCTCGGTGATGCGCAAGAGCTCGATCTGTCGGCTTGGGAGAATGAAATCACTGTCGAAAAGCTCAGGGGGGCGTCTACGCTCTACAGGGTCTGCCGGCTGCAGCTCGTGGGCCTGCAAGACGTCAGGAGCACCGTCACGAAGCCCCCTGCCACCTATGCGAGGGTACCCGGGCTCCATAGAGGAGGAGGAGGGAGAGGAGGAGATAAGGTCTAGGTCCCGGGGGCTCTGTGCTCGACTCGAGTCGTAATCACTGTCTGTAGCCAGGAAGACTTCAGAGAAACCTTCTTCATCTGAGATGCCATGCTGATCTGAGGGAATAGCAGGTTACAGAAGGTAACTTTCCATTGGGGTTTAAACAGAAGCAGAACTGATTTCAGTTCTTTCTTAGACATGAATAAAAAAGAAATTTCATCAAAAAGCTCAAAAAAGTGGGACAAGTAATTTATTTTATAAAAGGAATATGTGCTGGCTTCATTAAATACAATTAGTAACGGAGGGCAATGGTATGAAAATTGTATATCGATATTGTGCATATATTTCTATATTGATAATATCCAAGTCTTCCAAAATGCAGAAAAATATAATAACACAATTGCAATATGAAACATAAACATAAATAGACGTTAACAGATATTTACATATGAAAAGCAATACATTACTTTAACTTAGTGGTGCTTTGCTTCACAATATCCATGGAGGAAAACAAGGTCTTGTTATATTGTTTTACTATTCCATCATCAGCCACCTCAAAACCAAAATATTTGTATACTTCACTGCGCACAGACTCTGTTGCCAACCCAGAAGTAATTGAATCTTCAGCTGCTTTGTGTATAAATGCTGACTCACGACGCCTCTAAAAGTATTAAGTATGGTGTCATGCCGAATGTTGCATTATTTTGAGATGTATACCTCATGTATAATACCAAAAGTTCACATTTTGAAAATACATTAATAATAGTGTAAGTAAATCACACAGACAAAATGCAATGAACCGCTGATGCATGTGCATATCTCAAAATATTGCAAAACGAATAGCCAATAAGGCTTAATGCAGAATGCAAATAGCATTTGATACCTAAACGCCAATTAATGAAATAAAATGGTTAAATAATAAATGTGTGGTGTTTGCCTACGAGACTGAAAATAATTGCTATGTATAGGGTTTGATGTATTTTTGTCAAAATGATTCCCTACTATGATTGACAAGCAGTACTGAGAACAGTTGAACCCTGACTCCTGGCCAGACTCACCTGAGTTGTGCTTGCGGCCAGTCTCTGGGGAGGGGGGGGGAGAGGGGAGGTAGTCGAGCTGGGAGGAGGTGGTAGAGCGAGGTTTCTCCCTCACAACCTCCTGAGAGAAGTCAATTATCCAGGCCAGCGAGATCCCTCCAGATGGCTGTTTGTACCTGGCATACTGAAGAGCATCCATAATCCATCGCATCTCCCTCCAGACTTCTTCCATTTGCTGATAAAAAGAAAGCATATTATTCAGTAGAATTTGTGTACTTCAAGCCACAGAAAACCCTTCATTACTAATAATTTACAAATACACCAAAAGAAACAAAACAAAACGGTCAGTATTATGAATTCCACCAGATCCAAAGCTGGCTCATTATTTGATTATTTGTTTTGCAGTATGTTTACTTTGCACTGAGCATCAATGCACTTTATCCTATTTTATCGTCTATCTGCCAATATAGTTATTGGTTTTTGCAATCAAATAATGAGTAAGTCTTGCAGCTGAACATTTATCTGTGTGTGTATAATGCCAATACCCTAGCACTTTTATTCTTGTTCTAATGCAGAACATAAACAGTATGGTCTCTTACCTAAGGCTCCTGACTTCACTGTTATAGAGGGAGAGCACTAGAGTTTAAGACCTTTGTAAAATATAATTTTTCTTTGCGTTGCCTCACCTGCATGTGCTCCTGGACCTGCTGTTGTTTCTGCTTGGCCGCCAGCAGCTCTGACTCGGAGAAGGCCTCGCGCAGGGTTTGCTGGGTCATCAGTGACTCCAGCTCCAGCAGGGCTGAGACCCGACAGTACTGTCCGATAAACGCCTGGCTGTACGTGTAGAAGTGGACTGGAGAAACAAAGACAGAATACGGTTAGATTCTATGTGAAAAAAGGCTTTCTAATTCCATGCTACAGGAAAATACACAACATGTAGGGAGCTACTTTGTGTGATGTGTAATAATAATCATGTAGTAAAGGCCACTGGAGTGCAGGGCGGGCCATGTGATAAGGAGCTTGCTAGTTTAAATCCTGGTCATGCAGAGTTGTTCAGGGGTAAAGCGTGGTCATTAACAATGTATTTTTTTGTACATAACTAGCTTACTAATGTATTAAAAATGTTTAAGTGTGACTGGCAAAATGTTTCGGAGATGGATCGTCATAGCAACGATAACCAAGACCAACAGAAATCATGTTCATAAATTGTCTTCTGTTTCTCATGTTTTTGCAGCAGCTGAACTTACAAACACATATGCAAGAAGCTAGTCCAGACACACTTTCCATTGGGATAAATACATGTAAAGCAGTATCCTGATCTGTCGATGCACAATGAATTGTATCACTCCTATTTGAAAGGCAATTTTTGTCCCAGCCCCTGTTGGGAGCCTTACCCAGCTCGAAGATCTGCAGGGGTAGGGTGAGGAAGCCGGAGCGGGGGGAGTAGGGGTTGTTCTGTCCAGGGGCGGTGCACACGTCATCTGAAGGGGGCAGGAAGAGCAGGAACGAGACCTTCTCCCCCAACTCTAGGACCTCCTGGCTGTAGATACGGAAGTGCTGTGCCTAACACAGAAACAGAGAGATCAGTTTCAATTTACAGATCATCGGCCTAGCTGTAAATCTGCTAAGCAATCAGTATAATAAAGAAGGTAGATACCCATGACCTAATAAGGGTTAATAAGTAAAATACATCTTATCGCATATGGAACTTTAAAAATGTTTTAATTAGGACTTCATTTTAAGACAAACATTGTCGTTTCTCAGTGTTGTCATACATCATCAATAACTAATAAACACTCAACAGTGCTAAATGTTTAGCTCAATAACAAAATTTTCAACAAGAAGTCTTACCCAATGTCTTTATCATCATATGAAAGACTGTTATTTATGAACTAATTCTGGCATTTTTGGGCATGTTCTATACAGAAAGGGACTGACCAAGAAGTAAATAATAATAATAATAATAATAATAATAATAATAATAATAATAATAATAATAATAATAATAATATTCTTCTTCTTCTTCTTCTTCTTCTTCTTCTTAATTGTACCCTTTTTGGAGGCATCTTGATGTATTCCAATAAGATCGATCAGTTGATCTGTTTAGATCAATATGTGTTCCTTTTGGAGTATTTGTTTTGAGCTGGGTTCTTTGTTGAAACCTCATGAAACTTTAATTGTCAGGCCACTTTATGCGATAACAGGCAGATATATCCAGGTAAACAATAGGAATTGTTTACCTGGCATATTCTTTTAATGTAATAATTCAATTCTATATTTTCATGTAGAATCTCAAAAACAGATAACCCCTTCTGTATGTTGTGAAAGGCCGCTCTTCTCTTACCTGATTGACTGGAACGTTGATCTGTCCCATAAGCTCTCTGGCTGCTGCTCGCAGGTCCTGAAGGATAAGGTTCTGAGGGCTCTCTGCATTCTGCTCAGCCAGGACAGAGTCATCCAGGGAGCTCAGGTTCTGCAGCCACTCCCACTCCTCCCTGGGACACAAACATCCACCAGTTGTATTAGATTCCATCTTATCCACACTGCCTAAATATCAATCTTGGATTAACTGTTTGCACTTGTGCCCCCTACATCATTTCACCTCAGCAGTATCTTCTGGGTCAGTTCATGTTACTGGCTAAAAAGCAAGTCAATCAATAGAGGAAGCAGATGATTGGTTATTGACAGAAAAGAAGCCAGTGAATAGGGTTGGGACATTTTCCCTCTCCCTGCCTTGTCTGTATAAAGGACCACCATTATTCTATCAGTGTTTACATGTGCACTTCAAAAACTAGAGTTATAGACACTACTCTGAACTAACAGACTCAAATCAGAAGTGCAGGACAGTCCTATTTATTTCAGATTTCATCACAATGTAGGCTATGGGAGTCGGTGAACTGCATTTTTCTGTTTGTTTTTGACCAGGGCTGTGGCACTCAGCTGAGGTTTTCCACATTGCTGGCTACTCAATCTTATGGCAATTTATTTAAATGACATCAATTCTGTGACCAATAGCTCCCACAGATTGTGCCTCCCCCTCCCCTCCTACCTGGAGACGTTGTGGTTGTGTCGTACTTTCACGTGGCAGAGCATGTTGGGGAGTTTCTGAGGAACCAGAACCCGAATTTGATCCACTGAGCTGCACAGCTTCAAGTACCCGAGGTAGAGGCCAGGAGACAGGGCCTGCTTGCTGCGTCTGTGATAGGCCAGCTTCTCCTGAAACACACAGTTAACAACCAGAGGGGTTAAAAGCGCTAAACCAAGGGTTTAAAATACACTGGCATAACAACAGTCTTGCAAGTCCCTTTTTAATCAGGCAAAGCCCAGTCCTGCCACAACACTGTACATTCACTCCCTCTGGCACATATTTACTGTACTTATTCCTTTTAAGCTTTATTAGTGATCCCATGATTCAGCTTTTGTATTCGTTTTTTTAAATTTTTCTGCACATTGCATAGGTTAGACACTACTATACTACTGATGTATTGGGACGTGACTTTGAATTCACAATACTGATGCATCATTCTGAAGCAGTCCTACGTGCAGTGTGACGAGAAGCATGTCCAGGGCAGTAGGCTCTTCCGGTGATGAGATGGACTTGCGCTGCATCTGGAGCTTGCTCAGCAGAGTCCATCGCATGTTTTCCAGGGACTGACTCGAACCCAGGTCACGTATCGTTACCAGCAGTGCATTCCCGTGCCTGTCTTTGATTGGCTCAAAGTAAACCCTCCCCAGATCCTGGGTTCCCAGCATGCCCTGTTCAATCAAAAATAATTTTCAGTTCAGAACTCTGCTGTCTTAGTGATCAAAACCCATATTTATAATGACCCCCTTTCACAACATTAGGTGGAAGGAGGGTTGGGGGGCTTGAATGAAACCTTTAAAATCTTAAAAGGAGTTGAGAAAGTTAACCCTAGAATAATTACAATAGTAGGAGGCACTTGTTTATATAGAGAGTCGTGAGGGTATGGAATGGGGTACCATGTTGTTGATGCATTGTCATCTTTTAAGACCTGACATTTTTGTAAATAATCAGCTACTAGGAACTGGACCAGCCCAGATGGGCCTCCTCTCGTTTGTACACTTTCTTATGCTCTTATTTACATCTAAAGCAGTTCAAAGCGTGGGAAATTTGTTATAGAAAGCCAGTTAGTGAAACAGACTTATCCCAGGTCTAAATACTGTCAGCTATGAGAATAGGTTGTGGGAAAATTATCTATTTAACCAAAAACAAAAAAGGGTTAGGGGGGAACTTGATTGAAGCCTTTAAAATCCTTAATGGGATCAACCCCAGTCACTATTTCAAACAGCAGAGAGACCAGCACAAGAGGACACATTTGGAAGTTCAGTAGAGACAGAGGAGGAGGCACTTTGTGTATACAGAGAGTGACCGGTGGATGGCTTTCCCTGTTCTCCAAGTGGCAGTGCTTTTACTAGGTAAGCCACAGGGATGTTACTTTCTCTTAAGTTTTTAAGAAAAGCCCAGGAGAGAGCAGATATTTGTGTGACCTGAAGCTGGGAGATAGCCTGAAGCATCTTGAGTCGAGTCTGAAGGGTGCAGGAACAGGAAGACTGGGAGGGGCTGAGGCACTGCCGCAGCCACGGGATATCCTCCCACAGACAGGACACCTGTAAGGACCAGAAGGGACATGCTTATTTAAGCTGCTTATATTGAATGTTCTATGTTAAAGAGTAAAGGTGTGTTTTCAAAGACAGAAAAATTGTATCCAAATTGGATTCAAGTTTCTCCAATTTTCTGCAATCATTATGACTGGTTTTAATTGCTAAATTTTATACAAATACATTGCACATTATGTTTTTTTTAACAACAACTTGTTTACAGCAGTGCTTTTAACATCCAGCTGAAGCAACACCTTGAAATAATTGATTTTTTTTATATATCAATTATTCACATTTTTGTGTACCTACACTACCTTTTTCTTTTTGATTTTTGGTATACAGGGGTTTTCCTTTTTCAAATGTTATATGCTATATTATCAAGTATGTAGTAAATGACATCACAAACACATTAATAAATAGAACTAGGTGATTGTAGTTACCATGGCACCAAAAGCCTACAAGTACCTCAAACACAGTTTCCTTTGACAATATAAATATATATATATATATATATATATATATATATATATATATATATATATATATATATATATATATATATATATATATATATATATATATATATATATATATATATATATATATATATATATATATATATATATATATAGAGAGAGAGAGAGAGAGAGAGAGAGAGAGAGAGAGAGAGAGAGAGAGAAACACACACACACACACACACACACACACACACACAGTTACATGAGTTACAGAGCTGCTCTTAAGTTCTAGTTTCTGCCATGAATGTATATAACAGCAAGATCAGCCAAAGTGTATTTACATAATTAAGATCCAGCGCCATCTAGTTATCTTCCACTTGGGCTTAAGTTTCTTTCGTTTTTTGCTGCAGTACACTGCATGTTAGATGGTGTTGGCACTAATATAAAGGTACATTGCCTGATCTACCCTAAATCACATTTGTCTATGGCAGGGGGCACCCACAGGAGCAGGATTAAAAATCCAATAGAGCGTTGGTGTGAACATGCCTACCTTGCTGAACCACAGGAAGTCCTGCACGAGGGAGGTGGAGTAGGAGTCATCAATCTCCATGATGGGAATCTGGTCTTCCTGAGTTACCAGGATGTTGTCGTCTCGGTAGAATACTGACGTCAAATACAAACCCCTTCAAGACAAAAGTGGCTGGTCATTCAAGGAGCTTACATCCTGCAACAGTGCTGTAAATACAGAATTAGAGCTATTGGTAAAATTAAAAAGTAGGTGTAGGCTTTGAGATCATTGGTTGCCTGTCCGCTTCAGCATGAAGAGGAGAAATATTGGATTTTGCCTCCCTAACCTGTGAGAACACCAGAGCTAATGCCTCTCTCTCTGTGGAATCACCATCGGAGACCGGGAACTTGATAGGACCCAAACCTGCGCTCCTGTGGGGTGTATGACTTTCCCTGGCACCACGCAGCCATGCAACCAGATGAGCCACCCAGAGACCCAAGACTATTTTTAACTAAAAAATGAACGAGAATAAACCCCCCAAATAGAACCCCAAAGTATCCCTGATAAAAACATTTAAAAAAATACCTTTTAAGAGTTTTCACAAACTTGCTGGTCGGCTGGAAGAGATGTCGTAAACTCTTGGATACGGAATGCTTTCTGACATGCGGCTGAACTTTGCAACTCTCTGTGTGGAAAAACAATGAGACACCTTTAACAATTGTTTCTCTTATAAATTAACAGTGACATTATTTTTTTCTGAAAATGACACAGGCTTGATCATGGGGCACACATTTAAAACAATCAGTCTATGCAGATTATTTTAAAGTCCAACCAGTCTAATATTCCAATCCAGAATGAAAGCTAGTTAATGAATGTTTTACAAAAGTACACTTATTTGTGCTAGCTAACTTGCTCAGAGCATATCAGAAATACCAATAGTGTTCTAGTCCTGTAGGTCTTTCTGATTCGCTATTAAACAGGAGCTCCCCAGGTCCTTTTAGGAAAACTGCTGATAAACTGGGAAATATAACTGTCATCCATCTTGCAAAATCCATCGTTTGTGTCACTAGGCCAGGTACAGCTTAATGCAGCTAGTAAATCGAAAGTTTTCAAGTGGCAAAGCCTCACAATTCCTAGGTATCATGACGTTTCAATTAAGAAACCATGCTCAAAACAATGGAACACAATGCAAGCCACTCCAGATCGTAAAAAATACACGTATAGAACATAATTATTAAAAACAGACATGCTTCAGCTTCAATAAATCCAGTTCTTAAAAGCAGTGATGTGTGGGGAAGGTTTTCAGCAACAGGCAATAAATTGCTGTACAAGTAGGCTGTAAACCGAAAACAAAGATGTCCATTAACGGACGTGCAATGTGAAAGGGGTATACTTGCAGGTTACAAGCACTTCAATTATAATAGACACCCACCTCTGTGACAGCTGTCTAGGGCTGAGTTTACATCTTACGCATTCAACATATTCCCTATACATTCTTGCTATACAGCTCTCAAGAGACAAGGATCTAAAAAAATGGGAATTTTGCTTTCAAAATGAAATATTTACTAGGGAAGTTGTTAGGCCTTTAATGGAACTGCCAAAGGGCATGCTTGTAAAAATACAATCTACCGCCACATTTATATTTCTACTATGTGTCTCGAATCCTAGGTAGGCTTACTTGTGCAATGTTGTTGATCATTTTTTAGTCATCTTTATACAACTTCAGTCTTCAGTATACTGTTGAGCATTATAAGATGTGATACATATTAAAAGAGGATATGGTTTAAAGATGAAATTACAAAAGAGGTCCTGTGTTGGAAACACATGGAAAAGATAATGTGCCAATAGACACACCATACACTATGGTAGTTCCATTAAAAGAGAAACAACTTCCATAGTGAACATTTCATTTGTGGCAGTCGCTTGTAGGCAAAATTCCCATACAGACCGTTGTAGTGTTGGAAAAAACTTGTTATAGGAAGCATATATCTTAATTTAAAAACCTGATCTCTAGCTTTCCTTCCGTAAAAATGACACCACAACACTGAAAATGTTTATTATCATAACCCTAGCTCTCAGAAAAGCAATCATAACATGATGGGATATCATCTCTTAAAGCCTGTGAAGGACAGAACGAATCTGCCTATCTACCGCCCGACCTGGAGGGGCGCTAAGTAAGGTGGATGGTTACCCTTCACTGGGATTGGTCAACTAGTAGGACAGAACCAAAAGTTGCTAAACAACTCTATTATGATCAGCTGTGGTGTGATTGGATAAAGTGTGGCACCATGCTGATCATGGGCGGCTCCTGCTCTGTCAGGACTCTGAGAAGGGTCTCTGCATCCATCGTTCGGCCTGGCGATCCCATAGTTTTAAAAGAAACAACCAGACAGAGGGCAGGTGTGCTCAGGTGCACAAAAACAAGTGTGTAAATTAAATATTCTACAAAACACTGTTTGTGGAATTTGAAGGATCTCTGTTTACATCCTTTCACCGTTGCCATAACCCCGTCCCTCCAGTCTCTTCGCCATCCCAGACAACCCCCTGTGCTAAGTCTGCAGGAGGGGGGGGGGGGGGGGGACTGCAGGGGAAAATAAAAAAAAACACACACAAACTAAACATTTGTCTATCTAATGCACCACAATCCTTTTGTTGTGAGACAGCGCGCTTCCCTTTCATACCGAGAGCCCTGCCCCTGTAGTCATCCGAACACCAATAAGACAGGTGTCCCTAATAATGGCTGACTAGAGCAGCAGGGACCTGTGCACTTGTGCCATTTTTCCCTCACCAAGATGGTTGTCTCCAGCGAATCCTCGTAAGGGAACACCTTCAGCTGGCTCAGCGCCCTCTAGTATCGGGAGGTCGAATTACAGACTGGACCCTCCTTTGTCCATTACATAACACAAAACTCCTAAATATTCAGTGAGACAGTTCAGCATTAAAACTGCTTCCTCAGCCCCAGTGAAGGGGGCTTTCAAAGTTTAATTAAACGTGTTTATAAAAGGGGGGGAGTGGGCGAAGGAGCAATTCCTCAGGGAACTGCCCCTCCTCAATCCACACACGATTTATAACCCTGAAACCAAAGTAAAAGTTTCTTTCTGTTAGAACAACAAACGTGACCTTAGAGGAGAGGTGGCTACCGTTTCTGACACAAGCCTAGCCTGCCCTCAGGGACCCACACAGCGCTGACAGGGGGCACAGTAGAGAGGGATGTGCAGGGAAAACGTTTAGGTAATTATTCTAGTTTTAGACTGTTATTGGCAAACGGTGCTACCATTCAGTAAACAATACGAATATAAACCGTCAAATAACAATAAATTATTAATGTACTGAATGAATTTAGGGGCTGATATAAGTATGAACGTTTATCTAATTGTCTAAATATTTTAGTAATAGTAAACGCACATATCGTTTTTTAGCATATCAATTTTTTATCCAAGGTAGGCATAATTGTTAATTTGTGGTGCAGATAAGCAACATGCTGTGGCCACACGACTTTAACAGAGAACATCCTAATCGTTATAATATATCATATTGCCTATGATGCTTGACTTACGGGACACCCTGTATATTTAGCAATGATCCACCACAAATAATTTAGAAAAATTTTGGAAACTATTTCAATGGGAAGGCTTATGGACTCAGCAGGGTATTGTTCACTGGTATGCTTCCACATTATGAACAGCGGCTGCAGTGGTAACTCACCATGACAGGTGCAGTGTCGGTGGGCATCTTTGATCTGCCCCAGCAGCTGGTCCAGGGCCTCCTTCTGCCCCCTCTGCCTGGGAGCTCTTCCGTCAAACTCCCTCCAGCCTGAGGACAAAAACACAGACGGTTTGAAGAACCTGGATCTCGTGGATCGCCATTTTGGCCATTAGATATCAGAGCTCGTCTGGTTTGTAGTAGCTCATTAATCTCAATCTTAGAGGATACCAAATATTCAGCATGAACAACATGGCTAGGTAACCCATTCCATTCCACCACTCTGTGTAAAGAAGTGTCTCATTTAATACCCAACTGTGGGGTAGGTTTACTAAGATGGGCCAGTCGCAGTACAAACTTACTGAAATTTGAATTTTGTTGTGACACTTAACAAAATCTACATTTTGTCGTATGTACTAAGAGAAAATATATTAATGAAGATATCTGCAATATAACTCATTTAAATATTTGTTGCATCTTCTTAGTGAGATCCCTAGCATTATACATTGTGTGAGTTGTGCGACAAATAAATAATATTATATATATATATATATATATATATATATATATATATATATATATATATATATATATATAAATAATGAAAGGCAGTTTAATCCCATCCGAATCTATAGTGGGGTCACCACCGTCACCCCCAAATAAAAATGTGTTTGTATCAAAAAGCTTTTTATAACCCTACAGTAGCCCCTCGCTAAACCGTATATGTTTGTCCGACATTAGGATGTGTTGGGTTTAAAAAAAATACAATAAATTCGCACACACATACATTATTGTGTTCAAGGTATTTGGAATGTATAAATCATTGCACTGAAATAACACTAATGTGTTTTGGCTAGGCTACACGTTACATTATGAAAAAATATAGAAATCTGTACAGTAGATCTATATACAGTATACAGTACAGTAGTAAAATCAAATGAACACCTATCACATTTTTTTGCTTTAGACTGTAGGCTAATTTTAGCATTTTTTTAAAATTATTATTATTATTATTATTAACTTGACAGCCAAGAAATTATCACAAACTAGATCATGCTGCCGCATTAACAAGTTAAGATACTTACAGGGGGGCAATCAATTCTCATTAATACGAATTTCAAGGGACCAGCAACAAATTTTGCATTATACCATTAATTTGTATAATCATGAGTAGCCTATAATATAAATATATACTGTCAGTTTTTATTTAAGTTAGTCAGTGTTGTAATGCTAAATTGTGCACAATAACAAGCACATTAATATCATAGGGGTGTTTCCTATTCAGATGCTCAGAATGAGCTGGGGGGGTTAGCAGCACATGTGTGCAGTCTATTGTTCCCAACACATTGGGGAAATCAGAAATGTCATAGAATTTTTTTAAGGCTTGTAAGTACACCCTGCTTTTAGGGCAAATAGGTATTTGGCTGTTTGCATCAAAAAATGCATTCAACATAACTGGCAATACACAGGAAAAGGCGGACTTGGAAATGCCAGCAGCAATTCTGACAATTTAAAACATGCTTTCAAAAGTTCTTAAAAAATGGATGCAATTGTAATTGTTGCAATTGTCTGCAGCTTTCGTACATCTCATTATAATATTTGAGAACCCCGATTTGATCTCCACCCCCCTATTTATGAATTTATGCAGGAACGCCCACAATTACATACTCAAATACACTTGAACCACAAACAGAAACTGCAGCCGTAAAGCATTCCATAAAAAGTCACAAATAGCATTGCGCTTGCATAGTATATATTACCCAAGACTTCCTACTTGTTTGCAACTGGTTTGCAACAGGTTCAACACTTTAGTAAACCTACCTGTGTGCTCTGGTCCAATGCAGTTAAAGTATTGCCTAGGGTTAAGTTTTCAATCAAATTGCATGACCTATATTCTTTTGAAAACAAATTGTCTCCCAGCAAATCACCTAAAATTACCCTATTCACACTCAGAAATATGTGATATTAAAAGGACAAGACTAATAGTAGATGGGGTTATATCTTCATTGAGAGACATGTGTTTGGTTCACTGCTACTGAAGTTAATGCTGAGACTGGTGACGCTGATGCTACAGCTCGAACTGGTAAGACTGGTGCTGCTACTGCTGGAACTGGTAAGACTGGTGATGCCACTGCTGGGACTGGTAAGACTGCTGCTGACACTGCTGGGACTGGTAAGACTGGTGCTGACACTGCTGGGACTGGTAAGACTGGTGCTGACACTGGTGCTGCCACTGCTGTAACACATACTGCAGCGAGTATTTAAAAAGGAATAATATCAAACAGAAAAAAAACACCATGCTTCACAATCCAATTCTGTCTTGGCTTCTGTGTTTCTTATTGTATTGTAGTTGTGGGTGGTTGATTTGGCAGCAGCCAATACTTTGTAAACAGGTCCACCGTAGTTGATTTTGGACGACAGCAAAGCATACACTACTGCTGTATAGAAACACGTTATCAATCAATCTGAATTAGTAAATCAATGATGCATAAATTGTAGTAGAATCACCTTGTCACAACATGTAAAGGTCTCTGCATTTATAACTTTCTTGATCTCTGTTTTTCCTTTAACAACAAAGGATGTTATAATTGAAGCGTTGGTTTTCTGAGCGTCACTGGCTTTTTGGTGTTTTTGTGCTTACCACAAGCATCATTCTTGCTCCCATGTACCACTGTTAAAATCAGTTCTGCATAGTTTACAGAAAGTATGCCTTTTCACAATGTTGCTTAGGATTATGTGAGAATATGTTGTTGTCCAAGAAGCTTGAAATTTGCATCAATATTTTTAAATTTTTTTTTTTTACCTGGAGAGCTGATCGCACACTAAGCCATAGATGGTCAAGTATGTGAGCTTGCCTCGCTGATATGCCTGCCACAGTGCTCCTCCGGGTCCTAAACCCTGCTTGGTCCAAACAGGGATTGCAGTAACCACAGACTTGTACATGACTTTTGCAGAAATTAAAGGTTTGCTGAGTTTTGAGCAAAATAGGGAGAAAATCTGTCCTGGGAGTTGTCCAGGAGAAATGTTCAAAAAACAGGAGAGTCCCGGCAAATAAGGTAGCGTTGACAGGTCTAATAAAACATGTTGATTATGCCACTTTTAAAAATGAAAGTGGGCACATTATTTTTAAAAAAAATCTTTAGATATATTATGTACTTTAAAAAAAAATGTACCTAAATGATTTTTTACAGAGGCTGCCTCAGTGTACATTACGACCCTGATGTGGATAATGCCAAGAAGACAAGCTCACAGCAAGATAAAGCCAGATTAAGAGAAAAATTATTAAACAGCATAAAACTGTAAGGGAACAATAAAAATGTAATTAAAAAAGCATTTGAGGCAAGTTTTTAAGCAGTTTGACACTTTTGTTGCTATGAAATTACTTAATTCAGATAGGAAGCAAACTATTCTACAATGGCAATTCAGAGTGCTAAATATTTGGCTACAGTAACAGTTCCTCCAAGTCCGAGAAGCATTTTCCCTGAGACAGTCCCTGATGACCGTGTTTCTGTTATCCAACTGTGAACAGCTGCCATCTGCAGAAGGCATCTCTGGTTTCGAAGAGAGAATGGGTTAAGCCTAGGGGACAGTTTTCAGCACATATCTACCCTGAAGAAACTCTAGGAGAACCATTAGCAATCCACGGCATTACATCAGAACATAGGAACATAATTGTTTGCTAACAGGCATCTGGCCCAAAGGATTGTGCTGTGCTACCACACTATCTGATGGAATCTAGTGCTACAGGGAAGGGGTTTTCAAGCTTAAAATGTAAACCGGCCACTGTTATCCTGATGTTGCTCTTCACAGAAGTGTAAACATTTAAATTAAAGAGACTCTAACATCTCAGCGAATATGAGCAAAAGCTTTAAATAAGAATACATCAATAAAATACATAGAAATAATAAGAAATAAGGGATGAAGACCTACTGGAGGGTGCTGCACAAACTGGGACTGAAGACTGGGCCGGCCCCCATCCTTTCATATTGTAGGCTGAGACTTGCACATAATACTGGGTACCCTGAAACATAAATCATTTGAAAGTCAAAGCAAAGAAAAAAAGGGGGAGATTGACACAGGAAGTATTGGCTTTGACACTCCTGCAGGGAGACAAAATCGTAAGGGATCGAGTCACCTTAGCGTGCTTGCAAAAACCTTATTGAATTTGCACACGTCACCACTTCAAAGGTAAACACTGGTGTTTTTACTCCAGGTGATTGTGATTTTTAAACAATATAATTTTTGCAATATTTATATATCATAATGCTAAGCACAACACTATGTAACACAATTTTTGTTCCTGGGTAGTAAGTGTTATTTCCTAATTGCTTATGCCTCAAAGGTATAGAAAATGGCTATTATTCCCCACAAACTTTGCTTTTGTGACCAGGACAGTGATTTGCCAGTTTGTGGGGAATAATAGCCATTTTCTATACTTTTGAGGCATAAGCAATTAGGAAATAACACTTACTACCCAGGAAAAAAAAAAAAAAAAAAAAAAATTGTTACACGGTGTAATGTCTACAAATATACTATGATAGCCATCAAAGGTGAGAAAACTTCCACAGTAAATATTTCATTTTTGGCCAAATTCCCCATCTTATAGGCCCTTGTCCTTTATATGCTGATACCCCTGGTTTAAACATCCTTCAAAAGACTACCTCAGAACGTGTATCAGTGGCCTGGCCCATTCACTACCCTTTAGTAAAAATTGACCCCACAGGTCTCTTAAGGTGAAGAAGGTTGTTTTGAAGCACACAAGCACAGGGCAAGAGCTACTCTTAATTCAAACTCTGGGTCTGCAGGGATGGATTAAACCAAACAAAACAAAACACAACATAAAAAGAACCTAGCGACATACTGGCCCCTGAGAGACAATATAACGTAACCTGAAATGTGGAAGAATATCTAGTGGGGGGAGTCATTAGGAGCATAACACACAGCAGCATGTAGGCCTGCCGTGGAACCAGGCCCATCCGCACTTTCTCAGCCAGATAAATCAGGAGTGCGATGCCTTGACCGGAACGTGACCCTCTTAACATTTGGAGCCCAGGCCGCGGGGGTGGGGGCTACCCTACTGCTGTCGCTGCCTGCAGACTCCAATTAGCCACGGAGCTGGTGCAGGAATTGATCTTTACAGGTAGGGGAGTGATGCTTTGTGATTTATAGAGGAATACATTACAGAGCAGGTTGTGTGCGGGGAAGGCCTGTGTTGGAATTGTTAGAGATAGAAAGGGGGGCCTGGCTCAGAATCACTGTAGAAAGGAAGAAAGTCATCTTTCAAATTATACATTTCACGTTGTAGAATACATTTTTAATCATATAACAAAGTCCTATTGCCAAAAAGTTATGTCAAAAAGCAAGCAGTTTCATATTTATTTAAAATAGTAGTTCTTTTTGCAATTACTTAAATACTTTTTTTTTTGTTAGTTGCTTTCGTCTGAGTTTTGGAGATGCTATTAAATTTGCCTGCTATAGGCACCTGTAATATTCGGAAATATCTTTATAGAAGTAAAAGCCAGCACCATTCGTGATCTGCCACTTTGGACCACAAAGTTTCCTTTGTTTTGCTGGCAATACACTGCTGTGCACCCGGCAGTTCTCACACTTTGACTGATCTAGCATACATTATAAGGTAAGGGAACAGTAAATAAAATATATACAGCACAGTAATCTGAAGCTGCCAACTCTTTAATAACATTTCAAAATGCAAATACATGTTTGCTAAAACATCCATTTCTATCAATAATGCACATTTGATGCACCTGTGTCGTGAATGGAAGTGCACATCAGGTAAGAGTTCTGAATTATTTTACAAACAGATGTTTTTGATGTGAGTGTTGGTCTGTACTCACCGGGCACAGCGCTGTGATGGTGTACTGCAGAACTTTCATGTCCTCAATGGTAGCTTCACCCAGCAGAGGGGAGAACGAGGGGGAACAACTCCACTCCACTGCAGAGAACAGATCCAATGAATCCAGGGGGCTCTACAGCTCGACCTGCTCCAAAACTATAACCTCACACCCTGCCTTAAATTGTAACCTCACACCCTGCCTTAAAATGAGTTGGCAGTCTTAGCCAATACTTGTAGCACACAGCACATAGACTTAGTTGGAGGCTAAAGCCCTTATAAAAGTTTACCACAGCTTTTCCAGGGTTATACTATGCTTCTGCCATAGCTTGCCATGTTTTTTTTAAACGCTTTACCATAACTCCACCACTGGGTCTTACAATGCTTAACTACACCATGCTTCCGCTGGGCTTTATTGCACTAGACAAAGTTTTGGGACCATTCAGCTACTAGAAAGCATAGGCATTGATGGGCTGACTGGCCTCGTGGCATTCGGAAATATATTAAGTCATGTCTTAAAGGATCCAACCATATCCTCTGGTCCTGGTTTCTGTACTGAGTTTAAAGTTTTGACTCAGTTAAACTTTGTCAACTCTTTATGATATTAAAAACTTGAATCAAGTCCCCCTCCTATTCCTTCTTGTCCCAGGCTAAACAGATTCAGTTACCTCAGACTATCTTCTTAACTCATTCCTTTAAGGCCTAGTTTGTTTGCTCTTCACTGGACTCTCTCTCTGAGGCCTCCTTTGATTTATACTGTTTTCACTCTTTGAGATCAGGTTAACACTACATGTCAACTTCTCCTGTAATCTATAACGTGTTACCTATTCTCCTCACTGACACCAGGTCTAGCTGTCTCCACTTTAAGAACAGGTCTGCCCCCTGGCCCACACTCACACCTACCTCGGTACTTGGTGACCACGGCAGAGTTGACACTGAGGGGCTCATGGAAGGTGACCCTCAGACTGGAGCTGCTGCAGACAGATAGACGGACATTGCTGGGGGCCTCTGGGGGACCTGTGTGGAGAGGACAGAGAGGTCACCAAAACATCTCTCAACTAATACAGGGCAACAATGAAGGATCCCACAACCAAAAACAGCAACAGTGTTGTCTACATTTGAGTGACCAATATTCCCCTCTGATGCCACCCTACAATGAACAAAACGGCGGACTAGCTTTCTCACAGATTTCCCTGGATGAAAATGTTTTAAGAATTAAAATAAATACAAGTTTAACATACATCCTCTGCTGCGGCTGTAAATTCAGAATTTGAGCCATCGGTATGACGGAAGAACTGATGACCATTACATGCAGTCGTGTGCAAAAGATTTAGAACACTACATTGCTTCTGTTGTTTTGATTTGTTGTGCATATAAAATCGAACCACTGTAACTGGAACATTGTCAAAATAGACATATTAGTGAGTGTCGAATTTAATTGATGACTTTAATAGGCCATTAAATGCAATTAATTTTAAAAGTCACAAATGGTAAAATGCATGAGAAGTTTCAGAATTTGTTTGAGATGGCTAAATAAAGCGCAAAGTGGTCTAACATTTTCACACGAGTGCCTATTATTTCTACACCACTGATTACTGACCAAAAATGTAAATTACAGACAGACGGACATACAGACAGATCTGCTACTCCCCATAATTTACGTGAAACAATGTTAAGTTTTCTCACAGTTTAATAAGCTGTTTTCCAAATACATGCAAACATGGAAGTATGACCTGCAGCTCAACAAATGCAAAGACACAGAATCACGTCCATATATCCCCAGAATCAAATACACTCTATAACTTAGGCTTAATATTACAACTGGACGAGCTGTTTTACAAATATATGGAAAAATGTGTGGGGTGTGCACTATTGCCTCCACTAGGTCTTTATCCCCATCGCAGATACAGACTGTAGTTTTCAACACACAGGAAAACTGCTCCCCTTGGGCTGAACAAGTGACCTTCCCTGAGCTATCAAGCCCACAGCTGCGGTAATGAGCATTATTGCCCACTTGTCCGTCATTGTTTCAACCCTCGGGGCAAAATCTCTAAGTTCTACAAACGCTAGTGAATATTTGTATACTGTAATACAAATGAGCTTCTGAGAAAAGCATTTTATCTTTCTGCACTAGCATGGAACTCATTAGGCATTGCTCAGAGGGAACGCAACCAAACCCTGGTAGTTTTAAGATATCTGGGCACCAACTGCATTTGTTTAAAATGAATCATAGCACTTTTAAATTAAATGAGTACCAGTTGGATTTGAAGTTGTCACACAATAACGATTCAAGCAGCACTTTAACCTCTTTTGTTCTCAATTGTATCAAGCCTTATCTTAAAGCAGTTGTAGCTAACAACCTAACTGTGTAAATATTACCGGTCAGAAACGTTTTATTCTCGATATAGTGGCATCTTAAATGTGCAATACATTTTATTTATTTTTTTTAAAAACATCAAAAACCCCACAAAAGCAAATATATATTCTTTTTAAAATTAGGTTAAACAAATTTATCACTTTCCATGCCTTACTCTCAGGAAATCTGTTTCTGTTTCACTTCCTAGTTCACCTCAACAGTGATTTTGGGGTCAGACCATGTTCTTGACTGCAAAGCATATCAGTCAGTTGGGGAACCAGTTAGAACCTAAAAGCAAGGTCTGCTTATGTGTTTCTTTCAAAACTTAACATACTTGGTGAAAGAAAGTGCACAACAGGTAATACTTATTTTTATAATATATTTATATATATTTCTAGTTACAATCATTTTAATATTTACAGGTGTGATAAGTCGACGATAAATACAGTTATTACAGTGGCCATTTTAGGAAACCAAACAGGTAGAAATAGAGAAGTCAGATTTTAAAAAAAATGGAGCATCACATGTGTAGTTGTGGTGCCATGTACCTAGTATGGCAATGGGTTATACATTGTGAAAAAAAAAATGCAATGGTTTAGGTTTGACGCATGAATTGTTGCTTACATGAGTACACATTTTTTGTAATGATTACTCTATTAGAGTGTTGTTATAATATACTACAACATTATCTGTATTAAATATCTGTATCTTTCACAACGGTTAAACCTTTAGTAAAATTTCTGAACGTGTAAATCTTTAAACTGTGGCTAGTAGGGTCTCTCGTGATACTCACGTGCATGCTCAAAGCCCGCCTTCATGCGTTTGAAGAGCCGGTGCCTCCACTCCCAGCCCTTCAGCTGCTTCTCTCTCTCCGAGCCGTCTCGCTCGCCCGGCGCTTCATTCACTACCCGTGCGGTGAGGTCACTGACTCGCTGCTCCGCTTCTCGGACCAGTGTAGCCAAGTGCAGCGCGCGGCTCTCCAGACTCACGACTGAAACACACCGCAACAAAAATAACGTCAAAACACAAGGGGGGGACACGAGACAGTATGTGTTCTGCAACAGTTTTTATTGCAACATACTACCAGAGAATATTTCCCAATTAAAGAGAAAGGACAGCAGAGAATTTTGGTGATGCCTTTTATTTATTTGTTCTACTTTTTTCTTGCCTTTTTGTGCCTTTGTGAATATGTGCAAAATCGGTATTTTCCCCATAGACAATAATGGAAAATCCGCATAAAAAATAGTATGTGTATAGTTGTTTTTACAATTTTTTAAACTTAAGCACCGTGTTTTATAAACTTAAGCACCATGTTGACAGAGGAAGGGCTGTCAATGCATTTTACTATCATGCAGATATTGAAAAAGGGGAATTCATTTATAAATGAGCCCATCTTTTACCTCACGTCTGCTTGCAAATTGGATTGCAGACACAGAAACGCCGGTAACATAATATTGAGATGTGATTGAGTTTTTCAGATTGCTTTCATGGCACAGATGGCATAAATCCCAACACAGACTGACTGATGATTAAACTCAGAAACGTAGTAAACTTGATGTTGCCAGCTTTGATTAAACCCTCCACCAACCTTGGCTCCTTAAAAGTCAATTGTTTGATTCTTTCAGCACGCCTCATATCTGTTTTTAATTGTCTGTCTTTGAACTGGCAGTCACTTTACGAGTGTGTTCGTCTACTCTGAAATGCCTCCTTTGACTGCGATAGTTTGAAAGGGGAATGACAGAGGGTTCCCTACTAGTTAGGACATCTGCATCCCAGACCAAGACTGCAAATCAAGCCAATGTGCCACAGATATGGTAAACACACCAACTGTATTTTGGGAAGTGGCAAATTATTGGTCCCAGGTGCATTTTTCCTGGTCTCCTTTAGGTGTTTCTGTCTGTATCTCATTCCTCTTATCTGCTATGTCATGGTTCAGGGTTGCAGTAATCATAACAGGAAGTTGCAAATTAAAGGAGGCCATTTGGCACGTCAATTCTCATAGAGTTCCTAATAGCTGACTGATCCCAGAGTGTTGTCTTAAAGGATCCCAGTGATTCTACATATCCACCACTCTGTGTAAAGAGGTATCTCCTACCCCCTGTCCTAGGTCTTCATAACTCATACATTTTAGCCCTTAACATGCTTTTAACACAAATAGATACAGTGACTTGTGAAAGTATTGACCCCCCTTGGCATTTTTCCTATTTTGTTGCCTTACAACCTGGAATTAAAATGGATTTTTATTTGGATTTCATGTAATGGACATACAGATTGGTGAAGTGAAATGAAAAAAAATAAAAAGTGGTCCATGCATATGTATTCACCCCCTTTGCTATTATGCCTCTAAATAAGATCTGGTGCAACCAATTACCTTCAGAAGTCACATAATTAGTTAAATAAAGTCCACCTGTGTGCAATCTAAATGTCACGTGATCTGTCACGTGATCTCAGTATATATACACCTGTTCTGAAAGGCCCCAGAGTCTGCAACACCACTAAGCAAGGGGCACCACCAAGCAAGCGGCACCATGAAGACCAAGGAGCTCTCCAAACAGGTCAGGGACAAAGTTGTGGAGAAGTACAGATCAGGGTTGGGTTATAAAAAAATATCCAAAACTTTGAACATCCCACGGAGCACCATTAAAGCCATTATTAAAAAACTGAAAGAATATGGCACCACAACAAACCTGGCAAGAGAGGGCCACCCACAAAAACTCACGGACCAGGCAAGGAGGGCATTAATCAGAGAGGCAACAAAGAGACCAAAGATAACCCTGAAGGAGCTGCAACGCTCCACAGCAAAGATTGGAGTATCTGTCTGTAGGACCACTTTAAGCCGTACACTCCACAGAGCTGGGCTTTATGGAAGAGTGGCCAGAAAAAAGCCATTGCTTAAAGAAAAAAATAAGCAAACACGTTTGGTGTTCGCCAAAAGGCATGTGGGAGACTCCCCAAACATATGGAAGAAGGTACTCTGGTCAGATGAGAATAAAATTGAGCTTTTTAGCCATCAAGGAAAACGCTATGTCTGGCACAAACCCAACACCTCTCATCACCCCGAGAACACCATCCCCACAGTGAAGCATGGTGGTGGCAGCATCATGCTATGGGGATGTTTTTCATCGGCATGGACTGGGAAACTGGTCAGAACTGAAGGAATGATGGATGGTGCTAAATACAGGGAAATTCTTGAGGGAAACCTGTTTCAGTCTTCCAGAGATTTGAGACTGGGACGGAGGGTCACCTTCCAGCAGGACAATGACCCTAAGCATACTGTTAAAGCAACACTCGAGTGGTTTAAGGGGAAACATTTAAATGTCTTGGAATGGCCTAGTCAAAGCCCAGACCTCAATCCAATTGAGAATCTGTGGTATGACTTAAAGATTGCTGTACACCAGCAGAACCCATCCAACTTGAAGGAGCTGGAGCAGTTTTGCCTTGAAGAATGGGCAAAAATCCCAGTGGCTAGATGTGCCAAGCTTATAGATACATACCCCAAGAGACTTGCAGCTATAATTGCTGCAAAAGTTGGCTCTACAAAGCATTGACTTTGGCGGGGTGAATACTTATGCACGCTCAAGTTTTCTGTTTTTTGTCTTATTTCTTGTTTGTTTCACAATAAAAAATATTTTGCATCTTCAAAGTGGTAGGCATGTTGTGTAAATCAAATGATACAAACCCCCCAAAAAATAAATTTTAATTCCAGGTAGTAAGGCAACAAAATAGGAAAAATGCCAAGGGGGGGTCAATACTTTCACAAGCCACTGTAAGCACTTTACCAGATATGTGGAAAAATGTGAAGTGTGAAGCACATACAACCACCTATACTATATCTCCATTGCCAGGTATTTCAAACCTGGTGTGCAAAGCATTGTGAAAAGCAGCACATCTGTTTCCACTTAAACAATTTGCTGGGAGCCAGGGATTGCCGACTTTAGTAGAAGGTCACTCACATTTTTTGGTCAGTCAGAAGAAAAACAACTTATTTCAAAACCCTTGTCAATATAACTGAGAGCTCTGAGAAGAGGTGCTGGACTGATGCTGCCACTGTCCATGCAAAGTTTCATCAATTTTGTCCAAGAAGTTCTGAATATTTAGCCCTTATTAGCATTAGCAATTATGAGATCAGAACATGGTTTGGGTAAAATTTGTGCTGTTGCTGCATATTAAAGGAAATTCTATCTGTGCATCAATTAGCTAGAAGGAACTTGAGCGCTTTCTAAAGTTTAAAGGACTGAGTATTTTTGCGCTTATCATTTTTACTGTGTCATTGACATTGCTATTTTGGTACAGAAGATTACCACTCTGCTGGATTTAGTTTTAACTGGCGTACAACTGATTTACTAATTGGAATGGATACACTGTATGTTGTGTGAGATTTTGTTCGGTGAGAGACAGGTTCCAAATGCTTGAGTCTCACCAATTCAGGAAAGAAAGGAGGTGTCTGCCCTGCAGGTGATGCTTTAGTCCTATATTTTTTTCTTTTACTGAGTTTTAAACACTTAGGCTCGTATTTTGAAGTAAAGGCAAACTTTCACACAGGAAATGTTTTGAAGTACCATACTAGCAAGACCCTACATATACCAACTGTTTAACAGCTCCTTCCTGCTACAAAATTGCTTCTTATTAGTTTTTACCATTATATTTTTTCTATTCATCTCAGATAAAGTGCTCAGTTATGAATGTATGCAGCCTTCTTCAGTTATACCTTCTTTAACTATGCCTTTGCTACAGAGACTGTACAGGGTGGGTGAGTGTTACAGAGCTTTAACAGTCACGGTAAACTGTGTTTTATTACGAAATTAAAAAACGCTGTTGAAGTTGCAAGAGAACAGGTTTTCATTAGAGCTTTTTTTTTTTTCCCTTGTTGTTCTGAATTTGTCAACTTGCCAGACAGGGCCTTCAAAGCAAGACAGAAACCCCTTAAAATGGGAGCCGACGGTACTACACACTGTCTCCACTGAAATTCTGAAAATTAGGCTAATTTAGAGAATATAGGGGTTGATAATGGTGCAGTGGTAACAGAAGTGACAGTCTCCCTATGTTTTACTATACTTTATAGATTACATTTTATATAGTCTTTTCTGGCAAAAGGTTTGATGAAAAAACAAGCCGACTGAAATTTCAATATTCAACTTGTCAAGTCCACAAAGTTAACCCTAGCCAATATTTTAAGCACAGCACAGACATCAAGAACAAAGGTCACCGTTGGAAACTGAGTAGAGACAGAGGCTAGGGGACAGTTATTTACACATGGAGTGTGTAAATAACATGGAAACTGTATTTAACCTGGTGTAGTACTAGACACCATGATTTAAAAAAAAACAAACAAAAATAACACGTTTGCTGTAAATTTGTTTCATAACTGCACATTTGAGATATATGTTGCTCGGTTAAAGGGTGAAATAAAACCTTGGTTAAAACTCACAATGTGGGCTCTCCTTGGCGCCAGCCTGCAGCAGTATCCTAGCCATGGGCACATTGTTGGTCATGATGGCGATGTCCAGTGGGAGTAGGCCCTCACTGTTAGGAGTGTTGAGATCCAGCTCCTCCAGACTGTACTGACTCAGCAGCAGCTGCACCAAATCTAGCTCCTGGTGCTCCACGGCTTCAAACAAGGCTTCATTACTCTGAAACTGACCAGATAGAGAAAAGAGATACACAAAGTAAATTCTCATTAAAACAAAGTCTATCTACACATGTCCTCATAATATCTGTGGCTTTCTGTAAATGTGGAGTACTAGGAGAAATTGGGAGCAGACAGGATACCTATACATCTCCTCTGTGCTAAAGAAGATCCTTAGCAAGTTTCATTACAACAGGATAACTGTTTTTATATATATATATATATATATATATATATATATATATATATATATATATATATATATATATATATATATATACACACACACACACACACACATACACATATACAAAGGGCCTATAGAAAGTCTACACCCCCTTTCAAAATTTTGACCTTTTGTTGCCTTACAGCCTGAAATTTAAATGCATTAAAATTGTTTTTTTTTCTTCATTTATCTACACATCCCACCCCACAACTTCTAAGTGAAAAAAATATTCTAGAAATTTGTAGAAAATTAATTAAAAATAAAAACTGATATAGCTTGGCTGGATAAGTCCTCACCCCCCTTGTAATAGCAATCCTAAATTAGCTCAGGTGTAACTGATCGCCTTCAAAATCACACACCATGTTAAGTGGCCTCCATCTTGTTAAACTGATTTCAAGATAAATTCAGCAGTCCCTCTGCTGGGTAGTGCACTTGAAACCAAAGACTCAACCATGAGCACCAAGACGCTTTCAAAAGAACTCCGGGATGGTTGTTGAAAGGCACAGATCAGAGGAAGGGTATAAAAAAAAATACCAAAGGCCTTGAATATCCCTTAGAGCACGGTCACAATGATTATTAAGAAGTGGAAGGTGTATGGCACCACCAAGACCCTGCCTAGATCAGGCCGTCCCTCCAAACTGGACAAAATAGCAAAACTGATCAGAGAGGCTACCAAGAGGCCAATGGCAACTTTACAAGAGCTACAGGCTTTTATGGCCAAGACTGGTCAAAGTGTGCATGTGACAACAATATCCCAAGCACTCCACAAATCTGGTCTGTATGGTAGGGTGGCAAGAAGGAAGCCATAACTCAAGAGTTTGAAGTAGGCAAAAAAAACACTCAGGAGATTCTGTAGCCATGTGGAAAAAAGTTTTGTGGTCTGACGAACGTAAAATTGAACTTTTTGGCCTAAATGCAAAGTGTTATGTTTGGCACAAACCCAACACAGCGCATCACCCAAAGAACACTATCCCTACTGTGAAGCATGGTGGTGGCAACATCATGTTATGGGGATGTTTCTCATTGGCAGGTACTGGGGCACTTGTCAGGATAGAAGGAAAATGAATGGAGCAAAGTACAAAGAAGTCCTTGAGTAAAATCCGTTGTCCTCAGCATGACAACAACCCAAAGCACACACCCAAAGCTACACTGGAGTGGCTTAGGAACAAAAAAGGTAAATGCCTTTGAGCGGCCCAGTCAAAGCCCAGACCTAAATCCAATCAAAATTTTGTAGCATGACCTGAAGTTTGCTGTCCATCAACGCTCCCCAAGGAACACTCCCCAAGTGTGGAGTATGGTGTGTAGATAAATAGGAAAAAATCCCCATTTAAATGCATGAAACTCTGAGGCACTGACACAACAATATGTAAAAAAAGTTTAAGGGGGTGCAGACTTTCTATAGGCTCTGTGTGTGTGTGTGTGTGTATATATATATATATATATATATATATATATATATATATATATATATATATATATATATATATACAGTGCCTTGCAAAAGTATTCAAACCCCTGACCAATTTTCTCATAATACCAAATTACAAATGGTACATTGAAATTTCGTTCTGTTTGATATTTTATTTTTAAACACTGAAACTCAGAATCAATTATTGTAAGGTGACATTTGTTTTATGTTGGGAAATATTTTTAAGAAAAATAAAAAACTGAAATATCTTGCTTGCATAAGTATTCAACCCCTGTGCTGTGGAAGCTCCCAGTTTGCACCGATGAAAGAAATTGCCCTAATGAGGACACAATTACCTTACCATTGGCCTCCACCTGTGAACCATTAAAGTTGCTGTCACATTTTCTGGATAAAAACCCCACTGTTGAAGGATCATTGGTAAGGCTGTAAATCTGAAGGAAAATGAAGACCAAAGAACATTCTACAGAAGTTAGAGATAAAGTAATACAAATGCATAGATTAGGGAAAGGGTACAAAATAATACCCACGTGTTTGGATATCCCAGTGAGCACAGTTGGATCAATAATCAGGAAGTGGAAGCTGCATCACACCACCCAGGCACTGCCAAGAAAAGGCTGTCCCTCAAAACTCAGCACTCAAACAAGAAGGAGACTTGTGAGAGAAGCCACAGAGAGGCCAACAATCACTTTGAAGGAGCTACAGAGTTCAGTGGCTGGGAGTGGAGTAATGGTGCACCAGTCAACCATATCAAGAGCTCTGCATAACACTGGCCTGTATGGGAGGGTGGCAAGAAAGAAGCAGTTACTCAAAAAGTACCATCTGAAAGCACGTCTGGAGTTTGCCAGAAAGCATGAGAGTGACCCAGCTGCGATGTGGGAAAAGGTTTTGTGGTCAGATGAGACCAAGATAGAGCTTTTTGGCCAAAACTCAAAGCGCTATGTGTGGCGCAAACCTAACACTGCCCATGCCTCAAGACACACCATCCCTACAGTGAAGTATGGTGGTGGCAGCATCATACTGTGGGGATGCTTCTCATCAGCAGGGACTGGGCATCTTGTTACAACTGAAGGAAGAATGGATGGAGCAAAATACAGGAAAATACTGCAAGAGAATCTGCTTCAGTCCGCTAAAAAACTGAAGCTTGGGAGGAAATTCACCTTTCAGCAGGACAATGATCCCAAGCACAAGGCCAAAGCAACACTGGAGTGGCTCAAGAACAAAAAGGTGAATGTCCTACAGTGGCCCAGTCAAAGTCCTGATCTCAATCCCATTGAGAATCTGTGGCACTGTTTGAAAATTGCAGTCCACAAGCATTGTCCAATCAATCTGAACAACCTGGAGCAAATCTGCCAAGAAGAATGGGCCAAAATCACTCCGACACTGTGTGCAAAGCTGGTACATACTTACCCCAAAAGACTTAAAGCTGTTATTGCAGTGAAAGATGGCTCTATCAAATATTAATGTGTGGGGGTTGAATACTTATGCAAGCAAGATATTTCAGTTTTTTATTTTTCTTAAAAATATTTCCCAACATAAAACCAATGTCACCTTACAATAACTGATTTTGAGTTTAAGTGTTTTAAAAAAAAATATCGAACAGAACGAAATTTCAATGTACCATTTGTAATTCAGTAATATGAGAGAATTGGTCAGGGGTCTGAATACTTTTTCAAGACACTGTATACATACATACAGACACGCACACACACACACACAGGGTTCTCCCCAGGAATATAGCCGGAAGCACTTTTAACGTGAAATTGCCTTACCTTAAATATATAATAAGAGAAAGAATTTAAATAATAAGAAGAAATTGAATCATTGGTAATAACCCACCCTAATTTGTACACAGGCTACACTGCTCAATTTACCAACTTTCCTTTGAAGTCTTTTTTGGGTTTCTGGCACAGCATGCTCATCAAACCACCCTATTCCTTGCTGTAAAAAAAGCCATTTCCACTTTTTTCCCCCACATATAATACCCACAATCACGAAGTTCCTTTTTCATGCATTGGCTCCTCTTGTGGTTCTTCCAGTTCACTTTCTACAAGCTGCTCTTTGTTGATTATATCAGGTTGTTCTTTTTCATTTTCTACATTTTCTTTTTCTTTTTCATCATCTATTTCAGGTTGGTGATTTCCAGATTCATTGTCACTATTTTTGCTTTGAAAATAATGGGTTATTTTTTTTTAGTACTCATTAAGGTTTCAGCCTCTCGAAGTGTTTAAAACAGAAATCCCACCCCTTCAGCTCTGTGATTGGTTAAATGTAGTGTCAAGACTGAACACGGCACCACAGCTGTTGTACAGTTCCAAATTTGTTTTTCACCGAGCTCACGCAAGTGATCTAGTCTATATATACAGTACCAGTCAAAAGTTTGAGTTCACCTGCTTGAAACCAGGTTTTTCATGATTATCTATGCTTTTAACTGTATAAACTTGTTTATAAACACTTAATATTTCATTATATGGTACGTGTACTTATATAAGCTGATAATCATTAGTGAATTGTATTAAAAAATTAAATTTTTAAATGAAAATGTAAATCTTGTCAATTTCAATGAAATGGTCACCCAAAGCAAGGGGATTTCAGTCTGAAGCCCAAGTCAGTTAAGTCTGAAGTGTGTATAACACTGTATTAGAACACTGGCCTAAGTATAAAAGTGTCTTTGTTAGATGTTCTCTGAATTAACTAGCATGTTACCTAATTAACCTTTTGTCACCAATTATTGTTAACAGGCGAGGATCCATGATTACTATAAATAGTATGGGCACAAGTTTGTCATTCCTGAATGTAATGGATCAGAAAATGGCAAAATACGCTCAGTTAAGCAAAGAAAAAAGATCTGTAATTACTTTAAGAAATTAAGGTCAATCTTTAAGACAAACCGCAAGAACTTTGCAAGTGTTTGTAACTGCTGTGGCCAAGACCATCAAACAATTTGAAGATACTGGCACTTATGAGGACCGAACAAGGTCAGACAGGCCAAGGGTGACCTCAGAATAAGAGAACAAGTTCATTCAAGTCACAAGTCTGCGAAACCGGCGATTAACTGCTCCTGAAATACAAGCTCAGCTAAATGAAGTACAGATACTAGAAGTACAGATGTTTCAACATCAATTGTTCAGAGAAGATTGTGTGAAGCTGGCCTAACTGGAAGAATTGCTGCAAATAAACCATTGTTAAGAGTGCAGAATAAGAGGAAGAGACCTGCCTGGGCCAAAAAACATAGACATTGGATGTCTGAGGAGTGGAAGTCGGTCTTAGGGACCGATGAGTCAAAATTTGAAATATTTGGGTCCAACCACCGAGTATTTGTAAGACACAGAGAGGGTGAGCCTATGAGTTCTGCATGTGTGGTTCCCACTGTCAAGCATGGAGGAGACAGTGTCACGGTCTGGGGTTGCTTTGCTGGTGACAGAGTTGGTGATCTTTACCAAGTCCATGGCAAGCTCAAGCAGCATGGCTATCATAGCATACTTCAGAGGCAAAAATCATTCCATCAGCGTTATGGCTAGTTGGGCAGCTCTTCATTCTTCAGCAAGATAATGATCCGAAACACACGTCAAAATTGTAGAAGAACTATCTGGCGAAGAAGGAAAGTGAAGGACAACTCAATCTAAAGACCTGGTCTGCCCAGTCTCCAGACCTCAATCCCAAAAAACTTGTATGGGACGAACTGGACAGAAGAGTCAAAGCAAAGCTACCCACAAGTGCCCTACATCTCTGGGAATTGCTGCAGAAGAGCTGGGAAGACATTAAGGGTGATTTCCTGCTAAAACTTGTTAACCGAATGCCTCATGTTTGTGATGCTGTTATTAAGGCAAAGGGTGGCTATTTTGGTCAATGGTGAGGCATTAAAAAGGCAGAGGGCTAGGGATCCCCTTGACCCCAACTGCTGTAAAATCTTATTAATGTATTCTAATTATTACTATTATTATTAGTTTATTTGGCAGACACCTTTATCCAAGGAGACTTACAGGTGTTACAGAGCAATACAGGGTTACAATGGAAGCTTAATATTTAAATAGTGTAATTTACAGTAAGTGCAAATAATACTACTAAAATACAATATGAAATAGGAAGCAACAAGTTATATCTACAATTACATATTAGTAGTGCTATAATGCAATGATCAGCTGAGGACCAGGTAACGTGGCAGCAAGTCAGGTAATTCAAGTACAGTCAAAATAGGTTTTACCCCAGTTTGGCTGCTAAATGCATTTTCCCCACTAGCTAACAGACAAAAGAAAACAGTAGGTCATCATAGTTTATTCTAATAAACTTAACTGTTACACACTGCCAGTGTATGTTTAAAAATGCAATGTATACAACATTAATATAGCATTTAGATTTCAAGACCACGTCACTGACATACTTTAGATTAAATATTTTCTAAACAAAAGTTGTTATGACAGGAGAAAGGCAGACAAAATCAAATACATCTTAACTTGATTTGTTCCCCGAGAAAGGAAGTCTTATCATAACATGAAACTTTAAAAAATATATCTCACTTTACAGACGCTACAGGTGTCACAATGCAACGAGCATACGGGAACGTAGTGTCTTCTGGGAATAGTAGTTTATCTGGTCCACGCTGAGGTGTTTCCAATCAGCAGAAAACTACAACTCCCATCATCCATGCATGTCAACACTTGTTGGCTTCGAGTTTTAATTTTTGATCAATTTGTTTTTAATTTTTCTGCCGTTGTGACAGATTTATTTTTTCTGGTCACTTTTTAAAATCTCCTTCAGAAAACTGAATGCCAAACCGAGTGATGCAATTTCCACTGTTCAACAACTCCAGCAAAATCAAGCACACTCAACAGCAGTGCATCAGCAGGGGGCAGGAGGGTTTGAGTTGGTCCTCCAATAAATACCCGGGATTACACCACGTCATCTGCCACTGCTACTACTGTACTGCACAGATAGGAGTTTATAAGAGAGGCTTATCTCCTCTAATGAAAACACGCTCTCTGAGATCCAGAATTGCTGTTAATATAGGAATGTTGATTAGGGTTTAGGTTAAAATGTCATTTTGTTAAAAATGAATTTGATTTAATTTTATTGAACATTATAATGCTACACAACAATACAGTAGAACTTCTTTTATCCACAATCTGTTCATACGCGACTTCCCTGATGAGTTTTATCTTTTAAATACAGTACATAATTGCCAAAGTAGACCTAATGCCCACGGTGCACACACACAAACACACATACACACATAAAGACACATGCCTCAGTCTAACCTGTGGAGTCAACGCCAAGACAAGCAGCTCTACAGATTCCAGGATTCATGTCTTGGTATGAACAGCAGAAGGATTCTGTGAAATTAGTTCTCCTGAGGCAGTTACTTAGTGAAGCACAGCAAACATATTTTGACTCACTGAAACAAAAGACTATGATGGACTTTGTCAAGGTTCAAAATATATCAATTTTCAAATATTTTGCAACATTAAAATATATTTTTAAATATATTCTTTTTTTATAAGAGCAAAAAGTCAACTGACAGGTTCTTTTTGGTATTGCCCAAAAGTGACATAGTGAGAACTGCTAAAATTCAATGAATATATTTAAAAATACAGTGGCTTGCAAAAGTATTCAGACCCCTGACCAATTCTCTCATATTACTGAATTACAACTGGTACACTGGAATTTCGTTCTGTTTGCTATTTTATTTTTAAACACTGAAACTCAGAATCAATTACACTATGTAACACAATTTTTGTTCCTGGGTAGTAAGTGTTATTTCCTAATTGCTTATGCCTCAAAAGTATAGAAAATGGCTATTATTCCCCACAAACTTTGCTTTTGTGACCAGGACAGTGATATTTTGAAATTTACCTATTTCCAATGAGAAAATCGTTCACATAAAGTCAGAAGAAAACAACATATGAATCCAAATTAACATGTATTTATACTAAAGTAATACAAAAATGACTACAAAAGATTTAGAAGTGAGTAGTTTTTCGGGATTTACAATTATACTGTAAATCACTTTCACGAATCAGCCCCCAAATGTAGTCTCCCATCATGTTCTCGTTATACTGTCCATGGTAGCGGCGTTCAAAGTCCAGTATATCCTGGTGGAAGCGCTCGCCTTGCTCCTCCGAGTACGCTCCCATGTTCTCCTTGAATTTATCAAGATGAGCATCAAGGATATGGACTTTGAGGGACATCCTACAGCCCATTGTGCCGTAGTTCTTCACCAGAGTCTCAACCAGCTCCACATAGTTTTCGGCCTTGTGATTGCCCAGGAAGCCCCGAACCACTGCGACAAAGCTGTTCCAAGCCGCTTTCTCCTTAATAGTGAGCTTCTTGGGGAATTCATTGCACTCCAGGATCTTCTTTATCTGTGGTCCGACAAAGACACCGGCTTTGACCTTTGCCTCAGACAGCTTAGGGAAGAAGTCTTGAAGGTACTTGAAGGCTGCCGACTCCTTATCTAGACAAATTGTTTCATAAGGCCCAATTTGATATGCAGTGGTGGCATCAGCACCTTCCGGGGGTCCACCAGTGGCTCCCACTTGACGTTGTTCCTCCCCACAGAGAACTCGGTCCGCTGTGGCCAGTCCCGCCTGTGGTAGTGCGCCTTGGTGTCCCTGTTGTCCCAAAGGCAAAGATAGCAGGGAAACTTGGTAAAACCGCCTTGGAGACCCATCAGGAATGCCACCATTGCAGCCTCTTGATGCCATTTCAGAAAAATGCAGATATGTATCCACTTAGGCAGCTGGAACTAAACTGAACTGGTGGGCTTAAGGCCCCTGTATTTATACTAATATTTATATTACTGGAACGTTCTAGAAAGTTCTAGAAGTTACTCCAAGTTTACTCAGCACTGAATCTATCTGGAATGTTCTGGAAAATAGGTCAATTTCAAAATATCACTGTCCTGGTCACAAAAGCAAAGTTTGTGGGGAATAATAGTCATTTTCTATACTTTTGAGGCATAAGCAATTAGGAAATAACACTTACTACCCAGGAACCAAAAAAAAAAAAAAAAAAAATTGTTACACGGTGTTATTGTAAGTTGACATTGGTTTTATGTTGGGAAATATTTTTAACAAAAATAACAAACTGAAATATCTTGCTTGCATAAGTATTCAACCCCTGTGCTGTGGAAGCTCCCAGTTTGCACCGATGAAAGAAATTGCCCTAACGAGGACACAATTACCTTACCTTTGGCCTCCACCTGTGAACCATTAAAGTTGCTGTCACATTTTCTGGATATAAACCCCACTGTTGAAGGATCATTGGTAAGGCTGTGAATCTGAAGGAAAATGAAGACCAAAGAAAATTCTACAGAAGTTAGAGATAAAGTAATACAAATGCATAGATTAGGGAAAGGGTACAAAATAATATCCAAATGTTTGGATATCCCAGTGAGCACAGTTGGATCAATAATCAGGAAGTAGAAGCTGCATCACACCACCCAGGCACTGCCAAGAAAAGGCCGTCCCTCAAAACTCAGCGCTCAAACAAGAAGGAGACTTGTGAGAGAAGCCACAAGGAGGCCAACAAACACTTTGAAGGAGCTACAGAGTTCAGTGGCTGGGAGTGGAGTAATGGTGCACCAGTCAACCATATCAAGAGCTCTGCATAACAATAGCCTGTATGGGAGGGTGGCAAGAAAGAAGCAGTTACTCAAAAAGTGCCATCTGAAAGCACGTCTGGAGTTTGCCAGAAAGCATGAGAGTGACCCAACTGCGATGTGAGAAAAGGTTTTGTGGTCAGATGAGACCAAGATAGAGCTTTTTGGCCAAAACGCAAAGCTCTATGTGTAGCGCAAACCTAACACTGCCCATGCTTCAAGACACACCATCCCTACAGTGAAGTATGGTGGTGGCAGCATCATGCTGTGGGGATGCTTCTCATCAGCAGGGACTGGGCATCTTGTTACAACTGAAGGAAGAATGGATGGAGCAAAATACAGGAAAATACTGCAAGAGAATCTGCTTCAGTCTGGTAAAAAACTGAAGCTTAGGAGGAAATTCACCTTTCAGCAGGACAATGATCCCAAGCACAAGGCCAAAGCAACATTGGAGTGGCTCAAGAACAAAAAGGTGAATGTCCTACAGTGGCCCAGTCAAAGTCCTGATCTCAATCCCATTGAGAATCTGTGGCACTATTTGAAAATTGCAGTCCTCAAGCATCGTCCAACCAACCTGAACAACTTGGAGCAAATCTGCCAAGAAGAATGGGCCAAAATCACTCCGACACTGTGTGCAAAGTTGATACATACTTACCCCAAAAGACTTAAATCTGTTATTGCAGCGAAAGGTAGCTCTACCAAATATTAATGTGTGGGGGTTGAGTAATTATGCAAGCAAGATATTGCACTTTTTTATTTTTCTTAAAAATATTTCCCATCATAAAACCAATGTCACCTTACAATAATTGATTCTGAGTTTAAGTGTTTTAAAATAAAATATTGAACAGAACGAAATTTCAATGTATCATTTGTAATTCAGTAATATGAGAGAATTGGTCAGGGGTCTGAATATTTTTGCAAGCCACTGTATATATCCGTGGACCTACTTTCCCCCAAGTGTGCTGATAAACGGAGTTCCACTGCATGTATATATAAAATATATGCATCCTGCCTCTTTAAATTTGTTTAATTCGACACCATGTTTTACTCATATCTCATTCAATTGGTTTTAAAGCTCAGGTTATTCGGGATAAGAAGCTTGTCAGCAGAATTTTCAAACCGTGTGTGTTTTTTCATTCGAAACAACAAACTGTAAGGGGTTTATTATTGTTTTTGTTCACCGAGTTAATTCTTTACAATGTACATTTGTTAACATTTTTTATTTAAGCTACCGACACTACAAGCCAATACCTAAAAGTATAGTCAACAGCTTGTGCACAGTTTGTGGTTGGATTGTTTTTGTAAAAATAACGCTGTAGTTATTTTATGAATTCTTATTTCAATCGAACTATATGAGTTGTACCGAGTTTGTACAGTACTGTATACTGTAATTGATTCATTCACTGCAGTTCTTTCAACCGTTTCATAAGGACACTAAACTAAATATAAACTTGTAAATACTGTAATACTGTAAACATGTGAGTTCTGCTACTTATATGCATGTCAATGCTATGGCCCATGTGCACCTGTGGTTAACTCGACACCTTGGATAAGTCAACACAAAATTACATCCCCATGGGATGTGGAGTTAACCGAGGATGATTCTGTGTGTGTGTGTGTGTGTATGTGTGTGTGGTATATATACATATATAGCAAAGCGGAAACCACAGCTCACTAAGAAGAACATGAATGCTCATCTCAAGTTTGCCAAAAAGCACCTGGATGATCCTCAAGAGTTCTGGAACAATGTTCTCTGGACAGATGAGTCAAAAGTGGAACTGTTTTGGCTAACATGGGCCCCATTATGTCTGGTGAAAACCAAACACTGCCTTCCACAGTAAGAACCTTATACCAACGGTCAAACATGGTGGTGGCAGTGTCATGATTTGGGGATGCTTTGCTTCATCAGGACCTGAACGACTTGCCATCACTGGAGGAACCATGAATTCTGCTCTGTATCAGAGAATTCTACAGGAGAATGTCAGGCCATCCGTCCGTGAGCTGAAGCTGAAGCGCAGCTGGGTCATGCAGCAAGACAATAATCCGAAACACACAAGTAAATCTACATCAGAATGGCTGAAGAACAAGAAATTTAAATTTTTGGAATGGCCTAGTCAAAGTCCAGACCCAAACCCCATTGAGATGTTGTGGCAGGACCTGAAACGAGCAGTTTATGCTCAAAAACCCACAAATGTCACTGAGTTGAAGCAGTTCTGCATGAAGGAGTTGGCCAAAATTCCTCCACGGCGCTGTAAGAGACCAATAACTACAGGAACCGTTTGGTTGCAGTTATTGCTGCTAAAGGTGGTGTAACCAGTTAGAGTCTAAGGGGACGATTACTTTCTCAGGGTCTCTTTTATCTAATATTAGATTTTGGTTGAAGATATGATAACATTCAGTGCCAGAAATATGCAAAAATGCAGAAAATCAGACAGGGGGCAAATACTTTTTCACGGCACTGTGTGTGTACATATCCCCTTAGTTTCTGATACTTTCAATAACTTCATGTCCTTAGCCAGCTGCATCACAAATAGTTCCATCACTCACCATGCAAGACTTGCGCAGCCTCTCTTTGTCTCCTCGGCCAGGCAGCAGGCTGTCATCGAGGGGGGGGAGACCCACACGGAACTTCCCTGACAGGTTGCGGTAGAGCCGGCGGGCTGCGCTTGGCGAGGAGGGGGCTGAGCCCTTCTTGGAAGGGGCGAGGGGGGGGTCTCGCATCTGTTGGGTCATCTTGGGAGAGGTGGTCCTGAGGAGAGTGAATCACAGCTGAGTAACAAGAGAGCGTTTGGTACTTCAAGTCACTTGCTAGCACATGACTGGTTCCCTCCAAAGGAACTATTTTCATTGGGCAGAATCCAAGTGTTTTTAGAGGCTTCACCTTCTGAAACTATTTTGTGCAGCACTTCGTATCATCTATATTTCCTAACTGTTAAATATCCTATTATTTATGTCCTGTATAATACTATATTGTGGTTCCCGCTGAGATTATTATTTGTCATCCCTATTCACTACTGTCATTTTCAACTGCTACATAACAGCAATATCACTACTACACCAGAAAAACATCAAATCTACAATTCTTCTAATCTTTTTTGTATTTTCAAAAAAAAGAAAAACATTTTCCAAGTTTGACTTCTACCTTGCCTATGTGATCTGTTGTAACTAGTGTCCTTCACACCTCTGCAAGGCTAGTGTGTGATACAAAACCAGCACATTCCTCTTAATAGGTCTATTAAGAGATCCCAGGGGTGGACTCTGCATCTCCCAGTGCTATAAGATGTGAATAAAACTTCATTTCACCATTCAAGACACTGAAAAGGACTTTGAAATGTTTGTCACTGAATGTATTGTTCCCTTTAGCATGTATACACCACTGGAACTGCTAATTAAAATAATCCTTAACTTTTCTGAAGCGAGGTAAGGAAAAACCTAATTTACGTTAATTATGCCAATTCCCAGCACTTTTGATTATACCTCTTCCTTGTAGTCACACTCCAGTCATTAGACTTTTCCGGGTTGGTTATATCTTTTTTTCCAGGACAGTGTCAATTGAGATGCAACATCTTATTTACAATGATATCCTGGCACGCCACAATACACAGTCATAAATTACAAATAAATTACAGCGCACAATATATAAAAGGTATTATTAAATATATTTGTGGTTGTGGGAGGGTAGCAGCATGGTCAAGGCTAGCGGCGGGAGTAGCAGGAGACTGCAGTTCAAAGAGTGTGCTACACACTTTTATTATCAACAAAACAAACAAAATAGTTTAACAAAATCTAAATAAATCGATACGAAAGCAAATAGTATGTCTGTGCTGAGGCAGGGATCACAACTTGCTGCTCCCACTCCTTGTCCTAAACTAGCTCTGCTGGAGCTGACGCCCAGCTCCTCTTGTACACCACAACCTCAGGTCTGATTGATCATCAATGAATTAATTAGCACTTGGCCACCTTCCATACAAATCTTAGAAGGGAAAGGATTCTAACCCCATGTCATATTTAACACATACTTTATTTGTATTTTATACTGAAACACACAATATTTAGAAAATACATGTCCAGGGCCCTTGCCCTGCCACAGTGGTATCTGCAATTCTTAATATGGGTTAAAGAATAACTCCCTTTCTAGCCAGTGGTCTACCCACACTTGTAAAGTTGCTGATGTAAATGTCAACTTGAAAAGCTCTGCTAACCCCCCCCCCCCTTTGCCTCCTCCCCATAGAAGGCCTCAGGAATTCCATACAGACTGGATTTAAGGACACTGGCAACTTTTGTTGAGAAACATGATAGGACAAGGGTCTATAATATGAGAATTTTTCCATATAAGTCATGGCCAACAATGTAATATTTACTATAGAGGTAGTTTCACTTTTAACCCTTAGCGGGCTATTTATTCAGCGCTTGTCAGACGCATCAGGTCCAATTTATTTTCACACACTCTGTTTATTTTACATGCGCTGTTTAATAATTTTTTTTTTCAGAGTAAGTAAAAGGATACTTAGTACTATATCTCCAACCAAGCCCCACACCTTATTCGTTGTATTTTTCACATACCTCTTTATATACGTGCATACTGATAAATCCTCTCCTGATCACTCATTTTATCACCAAACTCATAAATAAAAAATACAAGTCATTTTTTTATTACTATAACATCTCAAACAGCTCTGCAAATGTCTGTGATATTCTTTGAGCGCTGGATGCAGAAGCAGCTATCTCCTTTGTGTTCATGCATGGGGCAACAAGATAAGCCCCTTTGTGTTTTCGGCTTCATTTGGCTCATATTGGTCTTACTCGGCCATTGAAAGGTTTTCTCTGCTTTTTCTAGAGAAAAAAATGACTAGAGACCTGTGCTTTACGTCTTTTTGATGATGTCGGACAGGGTCCGACAACGGACTAGAAAGGTCCGACATAGGACCGCAAGGGGGTAATGGAACTAACATATGATAACTTTGCCACATTCTTATTGTTTCCAAGCATATTGAATTTTATGTGGGCCCGCTTGTGCAATTTTGCTTTAAAGAAACAACAAAAGTACAGGAAAATAGAGAAAAAAAACACATGGACATATTTGTAGTAATTAAAATAAATAATAAATAATAAAATACATTTTTACTTAGTAATTCATATGGTTTTAAGCAATTCTTAGTAATGTTTGTTAACTTGATGAATATGAATATGTTTAATTAAATGTATCCTCAATATATTAAGTAATTGGACTCCCGAGTGGCACATTTGGTAAAGGCGCTCCGCATGGAATGCAGGATGCACCCGAGTCCAGGCTATTCCACTGCCGACTATGGACAGCGGCTAACCGCGCACCAGCGAGCCCTGTAGTCTGGCTGGGAGAGCCTGCGGGCTGGCCTGTAAGCATCACAAAGTCTGACCAGTCTCTTAAACCCCCAGTTCGCATTTTTTGTTGTTGGAGATATCCTGTAGAACCCAGTGTTATCCAAATGTTGACCAAGAAGAAAATCATCTGTTAGAGCAGAATTATATTCCACTAGAATCTTCAACTTGCTGCCCTGCAGCAAGCCAAACCCTAATGGTAACCAGGATGGCACTGGATTCTACAGAATATCGCCAACAACAAGGAAGGGCCGTGAATGCAAATTGTGGGTTTAAGAGACTGGTGGGACTTTGTGGTGTTAGTTTGGGTGTTAGAGTGAAGTTGCACATTTAACTGTTTTAACATGAATAAAGCAGTTTTGGTTTATTCTGCACATGACTTTTGTGTTGTGTATTTATTTTGCTTTTTTTTTTTTGGTGCCGATTTATGTTGAACAATTATAATCCTCATAATCCTGACTTAATTAGTTAAATATTTTCTTCGGCACCATAGGATAGGTTACAGAATTGGCACCCCAGATGGGACCCAAAAGCTCTCGACAACAACAAGGCTCCAACGTAGAAACGATCTAGGTTGGGAGATCAGGAAACTTTTGTTGTAAATTTAAAGCACAGACATACTTCAAGGCATGTCTGTCTTGTAACGTACTCCAGTTTGAACTGAGGAAGTGTCTTATATAATGAACAGGTGTTTAGACAAATGGCCTGATGAGAGAAACCTGCTTCAATCAACCAATCATTGGAATTGCTCAGTTGAGAACCTTATATTCTAAAATAGACCATTTCATACCAATTACATTAGGAAACGTAATAGTAAGCATAATGGCAATCATTATATATATATATATATATATATATATATATATATATATATATATATATATATATATATATATATATATACACACATACACATATATAATATATCTATATCATTTTTTTTTTTTTTTTTTTTTTTTTATTAAGTAATTTGTAGTATTGCTAATATTTAAGCAAGGCGGGGGTCACTTTTATTGGTCCTCTCCCACAGTTCTGAGCCACTGCTGACTAACTAGCCCAATCCTCCCAGAGTTGCAGTTAGGAGGGAGGGGCAAAAGAGTAGAGCTGTGAAAACCACATGACAGTCTGGAGGCCACCGAGGCCAGAGCTCCACTCTTTACTCAGAAACCTAAACAATCGCTGTACTCAAGTAATAACAGTGTTATAATGCTGTTTTATGCTGTACAATATGTTCTGATACCATTGGGAACTACAATACAAAAAAAAACCAATTTGAAATACATGAGCTTCAACTGCTTTATAAATACCTTGGCTTTAACCTTATTTCCCCCTAATACTATACCTAGAAATAGAAAATCAATAATTGCACACATTTTTTATTGTTTTTATTTTTATTATTATTATTATTATTATTATTATTATTATTATTATTATTATTATTATTATTATTACTATTATTACGAAACACCCATTGGTACCAGTAAAATAAAAAACAAAAGTGCTATTTCAAAGTGACATCTCCTGTATTCCAGTAAATGGTTAATACTTGCATGTGTCAGAGTCATAAGACCAGTAAAAGCCAGTGGGAAAATTGCAGACATGAAGCAAGCACCCAGACATGAATCTAGTGGGTGGCATTACTCACTGAGAAACAGGGCTCGAAAGTCAAGGCTGGTGGTTGCCTATCTCTGGGTAGGTGGGTGTTTGGCTGCAGGAGCTAGCTATCTATTCAGAAAAAAACAATACCAGGGATTAAAAACCTGTTTTCCCACCCAATTTAGAATGTTCAATTACCTTCCTTCACTGCAACTCCCAATAACAGCTCAGGAGATCCAAGTCAATTGCCTCTTTACATCAAAGCGTTCGGCAGTGGATGTCTGTGAACTACTGGCCCCAGGAGGACAAAGGCCAGCCCTACAGGTGTCAGCAAACATCGCACTGCGAGGACATGAACCTGTGACTACCTGACTCATCCTGCACACCTCGGGGATTCTAAGAAGTGCATAAGAATTGTAAAAGCTATTCTATAGATATACTGAAAAATGTAAATGTGACATACACAGTATGTGCACCTCTGCTGTATCACATTTGTTATGCGGTGACAATTATCAAACTGTGCTAGTCCAATCTATTTATTAAAAAGAAAAGTGGAATGTCATTAGCAGGGTCGAGAATGCATGTGTTTATGGTATTTATTTATTCATTATTTAAAGTATTTATACAGGAAGTGCCTGCTGAGAACAAAGCTCCTGTCCTTTGGAGTGTACTGTTTGCTGAGGCACTGAAAGAACACAGACAGGCTACATCAAACACCTGGTACAACTCAGAAAATCAAGAACACATGGCATCGCTCATAATCCAACTGCGCTCTGAGTGGAATTCCACGCGTTCTGCTGGATAACAAATAGATGTTTACTGCACGCTTAAAACCATGACAGCTTGCCAAAGTAGCTTTTTACAACCAGAGACCCACGATAAAGGACTAACTGTAAATATCAATCGTGATACCTTCTTTTATGATATATCGTATCGTGATAGAGGTATCTATCATTTGTATTGTGATACAAGACCAAAAGCATAACAAGGTTCTTCAATGAAGCATATATTATTACTATTTGTTTATTTAGCAGGTGCATTTATCCAAGGCAACTTACAGAGACTAGGGTGTGTGAACTGTGCATCAGCTGCAGAGTCACGTCTCACCAAAAAGACCTAGCACAAGGAGGTTAAATGACTTACACTGGGTCACACAGTGAGTCAGTGAGTAAGCCGGGACTTAAACCAGTGACCTCCTGGTTACAAACACTTTTCTTTAACCACTGGACCACACAGACTAACATATGTTTTACAGTTGGTATGAATGCATACTCTCCCTATGTAATTATTTTTTTAACAAAATAGTCTCATTAAATGAGCATTTGATTATTCATTATCTAAGTAGCCTATCAGGACCATTGCCTGTGTCATGACATGATATCGGGACCTGCACGTCACAATATGTATTGTATTGTTTGGGAGCTCTACTGAGGTCAGACAAACAAAAACAAACCAAAAAGCCACAGAAAACCAAAGAAAAAAGTTCTGAAAAGTCACCAGTATGTTATGGCTGAAACAGAAAATGATACGACGTCAATCTAAACAAGATGAAGAATATGCAGTATTAAGCAAAACCCAGAACTATCTTTAATCTAATACGGTACTGCATCCTTGCTATGAGTTTCTTTAAAAAATGCTCTTTTGAGACCTATATATAGAAAGTTGCGTATAGGGAGTTCTTGTGTTATCGAGGTGTCACGTGGTGAAGCAGCAGTCAGGACCTCCAAATCTCCAGATCACTTCCTCTCCTATTAGTCAGCTTCTCTCCACTATAAATCAGTAGTTTTATAAAACTATAAAACTGCAAATTGCAGCAATTAAATATATGATTTACTGCATATATGCAGTGTGACAGGGAGGAACCTGTCGGTGGTTCTTGTGAGGATGTGTGCACCTGAGACGTGTAACAGGAGACGCATTGCTAGCCAACCAATTAAGCAGGTAGGCTCACCTGGCACTGAGCTGATCTAGAGATCTGGATTGGCTGGGAGGCGTGCCTGGGGAGCCTGCGCGCAGCTCAAGAAGCATCTGCGCCACAGCTCAAGGCGACTGCACCGCCATGCTACACAGACGGGAGATTTCTTTACATCGAGGAAGAGAGTGTCCGCTCTGGAAGATAACTACTACAGAACCCTTCAACTGCAAGATGGTGCCTGTGATGGCTCTGCCCAGCCAGGACCGTCGCAATGACCTGGATTCTCTGGGAGGCCGGGACTTCAAAAGCATCAGCAGTAGGTTAGTTTAGGGGATGTTGAGAGAGGGTTTTGTAGTGTAGTAATTCCTGGATCGGGACGTCTCTCTTAATGAGACTAGCGTTCGCCTTGTGTGGCAAACTTTTATTTTTAGCTGTGGCAAAGTGGTTTATTGTAGACAGGTGCAGGGGTGATGCAGTGCGTGAAAGAACCAGACAGAGATCATTGTAATCCAGTTTTAGAAATGTTTATTTTATTTCCAGGTTTGGCGACCAAACAATAGTTCCCTGGCAGTACACACCAATGTATACAGTCCTGGGTATATAATAAGAACAGACAGTCCCAAATAACAAAAAATATCCATCCCACAATAATACCAACACGATCACCAGTCCTGGATCTGTGCAGTAGTGCTCGTGGTGGGTGATATAGATTTATATTTATTATATAATATATTATATTATATTATAGGTGCAGTGTTGTCCGGTTTCATGCTGGCCCGTGTTAACTGCCTGGTAATGTACAAGACAAGACGAGACAATTACAAACAAACAAACACACAACACTCAGGATTTTAGTTTTATATCCTGTGTACTATCCTTCTGGCTCTTACTCACTACAAACCAATGCAAAGGAACAGATTACGATTCTCTGTCACCCTGATATGCTGTCCTTGCTGGTTTGCACCCTCACAGGTCAGGAGGGAGATTTACAGCCAAGATTCATTGTATTTCTGTCACATTAGCTTTGTTTTATTTTGTTGTCAATTTAAATCTGACACTAGGGCTACCACTGCTGGTCCCCTAGTGGCAGCACCTATGTGTCTATCAAATCTGCACACCTGTGCAGCATGTTAACACCCAATGCTCTGTGTCTGACTTGTTACTATTCAGTGAGGACCCACGCAGGTAACATCCTGTTACATTCAGGCATTCTGGGAGTGAATGCAATATTTTTTCCTCAGAGTTGTCAACACTCCGGCAATCACTATTTTATTTCTTCTCTCCAGCGATCCAGTCATTACTAAATGTAACATATCGTCTCCACGTACTAGGCCCTTAAGCCAGGTATTTGCTGACAACTTGCTCCCCCAGACCAGTCCCCACTGCCTGGAAGAGAATGTCTGCCGCCACCTGCCAGCAACCTCCATAAATCAAGATTAACTACACAGCAGTGTAGGGATGTGGTGATAAAGGAGTTTTGATAATCTGATATTGCTGGATTTAAATAACTTTTGTCTGTAATTGAAAAGATACAGGGAAAAGTACTTTTCAAACTGAGACTGATAGATAATTTAATTACATTAGTCTTACCTGATGTGCACTTCTATTTAATATACAGGTCTCAAATGTGCACTTTTGAAAGAAACACACGCTATATCAAACAGGCATTTTAAAAATGATTAACTAATGATATCTGGTATACTACAGCAAGCTCTGTTTGCAAACTTTACTTTCAGCTAGTCTTGCACTACTTGGTCATTCCATCAACTGTCTCTACTCCTTCCACATCTATTCTCCTTCCATGCCTTGACCCAGCAGATACAGCAGAGATGTAATGAAGTAAAACTACCAGAAAGTCCTGCAAACTAGGAGCTTTCTTTAACCTAGTGTGGAACCAGATGGCATTACTTAAAATGAAAATAGTGTTTGCTATGTTTCTTTCAAAACTGCACATGTGAGATAGCATACAGAGGTGCACAACAGGTATGATTATGGCATTGTTCATTAGCTACAATCACTTGAATAAAACAAATACAAGTTTTTAACTTTAAGATAGATAGGAGTAGGTGGATATGTATGTTGTAGACAGACAGCTCAGTTATAGACAGATAGATAGATAGATAGATAGATAGATAGATAGATAGATAGATAGATAGATAGATAGATAGATGTTATAGACTAAATGTTGATATATAAAGGGTGTCTCTATCTGTTATTAGAGATTTTGTGCAGTTTGGGCTGCGAAACGAAAAATAGAAACAGTTCTTTTTGTTTGTTTGTTTGTTTTTTTTACTTGATTTCTTTATGTTCTGGAATTCTCACAAATCCTTGAAGATTCCAGAGAGATTATAAAAACCCATATTTATTGGAAATTCATACTGATCTCAAATATACAGACATCTCATAGACAGACAAACATACGCATCAATAGAAGACAATCTTATGCATGAAGAAAATACTGCGTGACTGGTGAGAAAGGGGGGTACAAAGGAGGTAGAGGGCCAAGGAGATAGACAGTGAAGAGATGGGGATATTGCAGCTCCCTAAATGTGGCTTGCAAAAGGAAATCCTGAAATCTGACTCTTGGCACCAGACTGACTGGCAGCAGTGAGGCTAAGGGATTGGGGTGGGGGTAGGAGTCAGTGTTACTGGGATCCACATACTTTCCCCTGTCAGGTCTTAACTGCTTATAGGAAACTGGGAGCCAAGTTAGCCCCATGACCTTAGGCAACAGACACATTGGGGTTGGTATGGAAACGCAACAAACTCCACAACACACAGTCAAGGCCACAGGCACCGTCCCTGTCTCTGGAAAGGACTAGCTAACAGTCAACACAGCAGAAGGCAGGCTTAGCTTCTGCTCTGGGGAAGACACAACGCTAACCTTTTCCCAGAGACCTACATATGCCACACAGAATCTATGAGACACTGGAGTCCCTTTTATTAGATGCGCCTGACAGACCTTTGTTTTATTTTTCTGTGGCATTCGTTGGGTTTGTTTTGTTGTGGACCCTTCCTCACTAATATATACAATTTGGGAAGTACTCGTTTATCACAGTATTTCTTTGGGTCATACTGTATAAAAAAATATTCAGAAACAGAACCATGGTTAGAGGTAGTCTAGGAGTTGACTTCTTTAGGAAGGTAAAAGCTACTGTACAAAAAAGGTCAACTACAAAAGGTAACTGCCCAGAAACTGATCAACAGTGGCTTTATTGTTGCTTGAATATTTTTAAGTTGCAGGTTTATTTACCTTTTCAATATTTTGCTTTCTATCTTTTGCTTTTTTTTTTCTTTTAAAAGCTGGACATTCTGTCTGAGAGTCCTGGGGTCACCCTGGTAGTGCCCTGCAATGCAGCTTTCTGAGCAGCAGATTATAGTTTGAAATGATCGCTAACCATGTTTCTGACTGTCATCTAAATAAGAATAATGAGAATAACTTCATTGCTATCGAGATGGACTGTTCCTCTTCCTTCCTGTTTACAGGCTCCTGGATTTGATTTGTTTGTATTTGCAAAACACTTTTCACAGTAGCTGGCAATAGAGTTTTAAAAGGAAACCATTCTTCTAACGATGTGACCTTTAGTTTCCTGGCAGAAAGGGTGAAGGAAGCCCAGTATTCTATATGTGCAACACACAGTGCACAGTGGGTAAATAATGATTGAAAGAACACACACACGGGTCAGGATTAAATATGCTGACCTTTCTCACTGCAGTAAAAGGTCACAGAGAATGTTTCATCCTGGGATTCTGTTTCCCCCAGCAGTCTGAACTTTTGTTCACAAAACAGTGTAAGTTAATTATAGGTTGAGAAATCGAGAATATACTGAGCTTCAGGTTGAAACAAGTATAGTGCTTCCTAATTAATTCGCAAAATTATAATTGCTGAATTTTGTTACTTCACAACTAGGCCACCATGAATACTTTTCTAATTCACACTAAACCTCACTAATTCAGCGCCCTGTAATGCTGTATGTCACAAACATACATCCACTGCCATAGTATACATTTAAAATTAGAGTGAAGATTCAGTGTTGGGATATATCCAAAACTGTACAAAGACATACAGAAAGACAATCTGAAGGGCAGCCTGCATCCATATACCCCAGATACATTACATATACATACATGCTGCCACTTCATAACACAGACGTTTTATTCAGCATTCATTTTATAACTAAATAAATATTAGGCCTATTACGTGGTTATCTTTCCTAATGTATTTACTTTTTTTGATGCATGAGGAGCTGTGGCTTTCTTCGGGAGACGAGACACTTCAGCTTCGCTTCAGCCCCGCTATTTAAATTTTAAAAACTGCTAATTAAAATGATCCACTAGTAGGAATGTTATCTTTTTTTTTTTTTTTTTTTGTAAAAAACATAGCGTTGATTACATGGTGCTTTATGCATGGTTAATTCACGGAAAGTTACATTTTTGCTTCACTACATGTGCATTATAGAGAGGGAGTTATTTTATTTTGTATTTTAGTCAGATGTGTGTTGTGTTGTGTGCCCCCCCCCCCCCCCCCCCCCCCCCCCCCCCGATCTTTCTGTTATAATGATCTTCTGTTATAATGCTCATATTGTGTGTCCCCCCGTATATTTTGTGTATATATATATATATATATATATATATATATATATATATATATATATATATATGTGTGTGTGTATATATATATATATATATATATACACACACACACATATACATAAAATACATTATATAACATGTGCTAAAGAATGTTCTAAGAGGGGGCATCCGGTAAAGGTGCACATGAAGTGCAGGATTCGACCAATAGCCTGGAGGTTGCCGGTTCGAGTCCAGGCTATTCCTATGCTGACCGTGGATGGGATCTCCCAGGGGGCGGCGCACAATTGGCCGAGCGTCACCCACTGGAGAAGGGCTTAGGTCAGCCAGGGTGTCCTCATCTCACCACGCACCAGCAACCCCTATAGACTGGCCGGGCATCTGTGGTCTTGCCTGTAAGCTGCCCAGAGCTGCACTGGCTGCATGGTGGGCCTGCAGAGTGAAAAAAAAAAGCAGTCGGCTGACGGCACGCACCTCTGAGTTCGTCTTTGTTGTTTCCGATTGGTAGCGGTGAGCTGAGCTTAAAATACAATCAGATATGTCAAATTGGAAGAAAAGCTGGGTAAAATGAATTGACAACTACTAGATTTAAAAAGGTAAATAAATAAAAATACAAGGTTCTAAGTACTTTTTCTAACAATTGGGCACGTGCAGGGGTGTAGTTGGGCCACAGTGGGCTGAAGCGCTGTTCCAGTACTTGTTTTTTGTGAAACGCCGCTTTGATATTTTTATCCCACGGTCAGTGTTTCCTGTTACTCACTGTGACGTTACAACAGCTCCCAATGGATATGTCTCAGTCACACAGAACAGGCTAGCAGGGGAGGGTACTGTACGGTTTGAATTGGTTTAATTGACTGTTATTTAAAGCATCTGGTAGTGACGTTTTAAATGACAGACAATTCAACCAATCCAACTCTGGTAGCTTGTCCCAGTGCGAAAGGACGCATAGCCCCATGTCCATTCATATTAACAGACGTTAATATTAATTTCTATATATCCACCCGATAGCATTTATTAATTCAGACCGCACATCGAAATGACCGGGCTGTGATAAACGACCTTGTCATCACACCTAATTGGACTATTTTGGCCAACTCAGCAAAAAAAAACCAAAAAAACAAAAAAACAAAAAAACAAAAAAAACGACAATTACTTTATATCTTCTACAACTTTGATGGCAAATACTACAGTGGATAACAATAATAATAATAGTAGCACAGCCACAATGCCTCTGTGTTGATTGCAGTAACAAACTTGCTGATGCACTGGAACCAGGGAATGTAGCAGGTTCCAATACAACAACACCTGAAACCGTGCATTGGGAAAATAAAAATGTACTTTATCCGATCTTCAAGCTGATCCCCAGATCGGTAAACTGGGCTGTACTGTTATAAGCGTTTATCCGACCTGCGCTGGGCTGTAATGTTATAGGTGCTTATCCGACCTGCGCTGGGCTGTAATGTTATAGGTGTTTATCCGACCTGCGCTGGGCTGTTCTGTTATAGCCGTTTATCTGACCTGAAGTCTTTCCAAAGTCAAGGAGTTTCGCTGTCACCAGAATAGCGAAAGTTTGATATAAGAGCAATAAATTGCAGAGCACAAGAATGACATAAAAACCAGTTCCAACATGCTATAGTAGGACATATATGTTGGTATGTGTATTTAATTTAATTTTAAATTAAGCTTAATGAAGAAATATAATGTTACTACTACCATTACTGATTTTAGGACAGCTACGGTACTTTTATTTTTTTTGCCACTACACCCCTGGACAAGCACAAATCTCTAAACTGTGACATATGAATGCATACCTCCATTATATCCAATGGAGCAAGCAGATCCCTGTTACAAACTATACAGTAAATGTAAAAAATAAAAGATCGAAGTTGTATAATCCAAATGCAAAAGTCCAAGCCCCAGTTAAACTCTGGAAATAGTAAAAAAGTGGTATTAGACTACAGACTGCCATAAGTAGCACTCTGGGGTTAGGCTTGCCACCTGTCAGGAGGGGGTAGGTAAATCTCTCTTTGATTTGATCAAACAGAAAGAGGTCTCCATGGGGACAGGCCCACAATGAGACAGGCGTCGGGCCGTATAAAGCCATTGAAATTCAGCATGGGGAGGGCTCAGATCCGGGACTGTGCCGCCAAGCAGCATGACAACAGACAGGGAGAGCGGGATGTCAACAACTCACTGAGCAGCACTTACAGCAAGGTTTTCCTTCACTCAGGCCTCAACAGATAGGACACTGTGTTATAAAGCTGTAACTGTCACTTAAGATAGGACTGGAAAGCAGGGAAGTAGTATGGCCTAGTCGTTAGAGATGAGGGAATGGGACAGAGGGAAGCAGGGTGACCTAGTAATTAGCGCTATGAGATTGTGAGGGAAGCAGTGTGGCCTAGTGATTAGAGCTGGTGGACCAGGAAGGAGTAAACCAGTGGTCTTAGCTGTGAAGAACTGAGAGAGAAGGACTAGGGTGTTTAGAAGGATCCTGATATCTGCTGCACAAGAGTACATATCTATTATAGGATAAAAAACTTTTCAAATCTTGAGCCCATTGACCCCATCAGACAAACATGCAACATAAAAGCCCCCTCTATGTACAGTACATTTCCCACAGACACTCACAGAGTCAGTTCTAACATGCGTACCAGTGCTAGCTGGCTTCCTCATTTGCTTTTCTGCTGGCTAAAGGCTTCCCTCAGTAAACTGAGTCCTGGCCGCTGTGATGCATGTTACTTTGTAACCCTTTCTGGATATAGACCGCGGAATCTTGGCAGCCTTTGAGAGGAATCTAAGACTCGAGTCACACGCTCCAAGGCCCCAGACAGGTAGGTCCCCCTCCTTCATACCCCAGGAGACAGCCTCAGTCCTCCCTCCTTGTTTGTCTCAACCGTTCCTGGTTAATGCTATGTTTGTGAAAGAACAAAGTGAAGGAACAGGCCACTTTCATATGAACGCCTTTTTATTTAACATCCTGTAGAAAACAAATCTCACAGCTTTCTCATCCAGCCTCACCCTGGAGCATCCCATCCACTTCTACCTTACTGTCAATCAATTTGTGAACGGACACTGTATTTTGATAATGGTATTGAAGGTCAAAGGGTTTTCGGTCTGTGATTCAGCCTCCCGACAGTAGGTGGCATCAAACCAACTCGGGACTTCCCTTACCAAGATCTCGTGACCATGGCAAAAGTCATCTTTTGAGGGGCGGCACCTTGGTGAGGGGCGGAAGTACGAGTATGTAAATTCCAGCCACTGGAGTCAAGTGAAGGAGAAGGACACGTGTCGGTTGGGGATTGGTGTTCCACTGACTACAGAGGCGGGACATTACATACTAAAGGGAACGTACTACTGTGTTCGGGGTTGGTCCGAAAGTAAAGTAGGAGGAGTAACGGGTGAAGGGAGAGACTGGTTTTGTGCAGCGGGTTTTTTTGAAATACTAACATTTCTTTTGTCTTTTTTTTTTTGTTTATGGTCACCACGAAGACAAATTAAAGACGAGTCATCACAGTTTGTTTTGGATTTCACCCCTGCAACACCATTTTGTTTTTTTCGTTTGTTATTTAATCCTTTTGTTGTGTATAGAAAATAAAAATAAATTATTTTATTTCTGTACACATAAATTACTGTCTGGACATTCCATTTAATACACTCTCGCCTCACACGTGGTGTCAGAAGTGAAAATGGATCCAGCTACAGTTTTGACAATGTTTAGGGAGCAGGAGGAGAAGCGAGAGGAGAGAGAGACACGGCACCTGGAACAGCTCGCCCAGTTCTTGGGACAGCTGGTAGAAAAACTATCAATATCAACATCAGAGAGAGCGGTTGCCCGGATGTTTGCAGCTCAGCCTAATCTTCAGAAGATGACCTCGGAAGATGATCCCGAGGCTTTCTTGATTACGTTCTATTGTGAGGCGAGAGTGTATTAAATGGAATGTCCAGACAGTAATTTATGTGTACAGAAATAAAATAATTTATTTTTATTTTCTATACACAACAAAAAGGATTAAATAACAAACGAAAAACAAAATGGTGTGAGGGAAGGAGTGCAGGGGTGAAATCCAAAACAAACTGTGATGACTCGTCTTTAATTTGTCTTCGTGGTGACCATAAACAAAAAAAAGACAAAAGAAATGTTAGTATTTCAAAAAAACCCGCTGCACAAAACCAGTCTCTCCCTTCACCCGTTACTCCTCCTACTTTTTCTTTCGGACCAACCCCGAACACAGTAGTACGTTCCCTTTAGTATGTAATGTCCCGCCTCTGTAGTCAGTGGAACACCAATCCCCAACCGACACGTGTCCTTATCCTTCACTTGACTCCAGTGGCTGGAAGTTACATACTCGTACTTCCGCCCCTCACCAAGGTGCCGCCCCTCAAAAGATGACTTTTGCCATGGTCACGAGATCTTGGTAAGGGAAGTCCCGAGTTGGTTTGATGCCACCTACTGTCGGGAGGCTGAATCACAGACCGAAACCCCTTTGACTCATCACATGACACAGAACACGTTTCAATGTCTCACTTAGCAGAGACAAGCGACTGCAGCGAGATAGCCTACTTATTCTCAAAGTAGTTTTGTTTAAACAAGCCATGTACAGTATTCAAACTTTTTCAGGTAAGTCTATAAATCCTTTTCTGTACAAACTATGTGTAATAATCATTCATAGCAACATTGTAAGCTTACTTGTGTAATGTCACATAAACTGTAGATATAAATCCAATAACATACGTTTTAGTGTTAAAATACATTTTTTAATGATGTTTATATACATATTTTATTTTCTATGTACTTATTCTACTCAACTCCTGATCCAAGCTTTTGTTCTTTCTAGATTGGATTACTGTAACTCCTCGCTGGTATCCCTGCTTCGGCTATTCGCCCTCTTCAACAATTCAAAATTCTGCTGCTCATCTTGTATTTTCCCAACTTTGGCTACTCTCACTCTACCCCTCCGCTTTGCACTCTCCACTGGCTATCTGTCTCTGCTCGCATCCAACTTAAGACCCTTGCTCTTGTCTATTGCTCTATTCATCATACTGTCCCTTCCTATCCCCAATCCCTTGTGTCTCCTTATATTCCCTCTCACCCTCTCCACTCATCCTCTACTGGCTGACTTGTTATGCCTTCTCTTCACTCTCCTTCCTCCTGTGCTCACTCCTTCTCTTCCCTCGTCCCCCTGTGGTGAAACCAGCTACCAGTTATACTCAGTCTTTTACTGCTTTTCTCCGTCTCCGTCCACAAGGCACATAGACCTTTCATTAACCTAGTATTGTACCAGTTAATCATTATTAATTAATCACAAATGAAAATATGCATTGGCTGTAAAGTGTTCTTCTTTAAAAACTGCACATGTGAGATGTACCGTACATGACTGGAAATATGACTCCTACTGAATAATAGTTGCATCCACTCCAGGTTTTATTACCAGCTTGATTAGCCATAGTGTGTACAGGTAACAAGCTCAGGTGTATCTTATTAAACTCACAGTAAAACTAGGAATGGATCAAAATGCTATGCAATGGAAGTCTTGTTTACATCCCTATAGTGAATGAAAGCGCATGACAGGTAGACAAAATAGACAAATATGTTTATATTACAGTTCTACAACTTTTAAGAATATATTTTGAAATATACTGAAAGATATACAGTGGAACTTCGTTTATCCATGCGTTTGTGGGGCACTGGTCCACGGATGTGTGAAATCCGCAGATAAATGAAGTGTCAATGCGTGTGACTTGAATGCGTCTTTATGTGTGTGTGTGTGTGTGTGTGTGTGTGTGTGTGTGTGTGTGTTTGTGTGCGTGTGTGCATGTGTGTCTATGTGTGTGTGCGTGCGTGTGTGCATGTTTGTCTGTGTGTGTGCGCACCGCGGGCATTAAGTCTACATTATCAATAATGTACTGTATTTCAGACATAAAACTTGTCAGTGAGCCGCAGATGAACAGTGTGCGGATACTGTATTAGAAATTTATTTCAATTATAAATCTATACTGCATGAAATATATCGGACAATATATTTTTCATGTACTTTTCCCTGGTATATTCAATTTTATATATATATATATATATTTTTAGATATATACGTGGTGCAGTACTTTGGAATAATATATTACCATCAATATAAAACATACTGAATACAATATAACTCAAATCTATTTTCTGACATATTCTTTCAAAATGTATTGCATTAAAATATGCTGGGGTAAGCAGTGTAAGAGTAGCTAAATTTTGTGCGATACTAAATATTCTGTTGTTTTGCTTGGCAATCTGAGGGCATGATGAAGGTAGCAATTCCTCAAATAGAGATAATTATGCGGAATTACTTTCTGTTAGAGCCGCTACTACATTTTTATCATATGTAGGGGTGTTTTGTTAATGTAGTTTGTCAGTTAATTTATTAATGTTAGTTTGGCAGTGAGTTTATTATTATAGTTTATTAACATATGCTTGCCTATTGCTTTTCTCTTACTTATTCTGTTGATTTCATATGTTGATGCACATGCACATAATAAACATGTTTGCATTTATTGATTCATATTGTTATTGGCCTTGTCATATTGGCTCCGTGGTCTTAGAGAACACTCTGGCTAAGAACTCTTTACTACCCGAGGGGGGTTCTCTTAGCCAGACTGCTGTAGTATAAATGATAAAACACCACTGGTGATCTGTTTCTTATAATACAAGGATCTAAACAGTGTATCCATCATACTTGGAATTGTACATTAGTGCTTGCAGGGGAATGTTTGTTAGAAACCGAAATGTACCGTATTTGGTCAGGTATTTATTTTATTCTTTGAAAGTAACAGGAAAAAAAAAAACAAGCATGTAATGATCCCTTTACGACCTATGCAGTGCAATTGCCTTAAATACTGTCACCTATTAATCCCCATCCTTTTAGATTCTTGACTGACTGGTACAGCTTGACTCAGTGGATTCAAGGCAACATTACAGCTCAAGGACTGAGAGGAAGTGTAAAATGAGATTACTGTACTGTAACAAACCGAAATATACTATGGACTACGTGTAGTTCGACAAAATTGGACCGCCATACTGTCTGGGCCTGCCCTTGCACCCCTACCCACAGAAAAGAAGATTTACAAACTCCTTAGAATCCCAGAGCAGAGCCCTAAGTAATTAACTGGAATATATTACTGAGATGCCAAGGACAGCTGGTGCCAGCAGAAATATTGTAGCATCCAGTTAAAAAAAAAAAAAGAAGAAAAATGGGTCCCCAGTTCCACAGTGCAATTTCCTGCTTATAATGATCTAATTAGATTTTAATCTGCAATAAACAGGAATCAAGAAGTAGTCAAAGTAAAAAAAAAAAAAAAAGTCTTGGAAAACAAAACTGTGGAGTACTTGAGTAGAACTAGTGCTGGGACGAACACAGGATTTTCATGTTCGGATATTCGCTCAATTTTAATATTCGTTGAGGAAGAGGAAAAAAACTCACTGTTTTGGTTCTCGTTTATTACATTCCACATAACAAAGTCGCAACCAAAAAAAGAATATATCCAATCTATATAAAAATCACTACACAACATTTCCAGCAAGCTGGGCACTGTTTAAGCAAGGCATTTCAGAATGACGTGCTTGCCTTTTTTCTGCATTTTTGACCCAGAGATTGGTATGCGTGCATGTGCATTATCTGGTTTGTTTATTTTTTGCTGGTTAAAACTTTTAAATAAAGACTCGAGCTGCTATGTTTATCCTGTGTGGTTTTTTTGTTTTGTTGTTATATATTAAAATCTCACATATCACACAGCGCTCTTCATTTGCCATTTTTTAAACTGTAGTGCAACTTGAGGCAATAAATAAGTGCAAGGTATTTTTGTCATTTCTAGCGAATATGCACATGTGATTTTTGTATCCGAATATTCAAATTCATATTTTTTGACATGTATTCGGATACAAAAATCACATGTCCCAGCACTAAGTGGAAGTGTATAACACTGCCTGCTTCCTCTGGCTTTGGGCATTTGATCGTTTAAGAGAGGCACACAATTTTATATATATATATATATATATATATATATATATATATATATATATATATATATATATATATATATATATCAGTAACATACATCCGCTTCTACAACTGTAAATACAAAATGAAAGACATCATTATCATATTAAAAGAACCACAGTAAGGACGGTTCCCCCAGCATCCTGTTAAGGTGCTGCCACACAGCTTGGACAGCACCAATTTGCGTCCGAGCTGTGCAAACAGGCTGAACTTCGCAGGGGACTCTGAAGGGGGAGTCATACTGGCTCTGCTGCTCCAGGGGTGGGGATGGGAAACCGGCAGGGACTCCTTCTCCTCATTGTGCAACAGCAAGCCCTACTAGCCAGACACCAAGCACATTCAGAGTGGGAAAAAAAGCATCTCTCTGGGATTTGGAGCCCGCACACCTCTGTTCTGGATTGCTCAACGTAAAAGCGATTCTGGCTTTAGATTTGTGAGATCGGAGGACACCCAAACACCCTGCGAACATTTGTGCTGTGTGGGGACCCGTTGTAGTGAGAAGAAAAGATAACTGGACATTCCAAATTGGGGGAAAATAAATAAATAATAATTGGTCACTCTAAATAAAAAAATAAAAAAAATGTAAAAACATGTGACATACCAGTACACTGACCATTTTATTACAAATCAGGTTAATCATGTGATGTGACATATGATCCCTGCCGTCCTATAAAGCTATTGCAATTTACTTAAGAATTATAGCTACCCCTGAAAGTGATGGCTACTTGCAAGACGACAATGCAATGTGCCAGAACTGTGTACGAATGGTTTGAGGAGCATGACAGAGACCATGACCACCACAACTTCAATGCAATTGAGCAAGTAGGGATGAACTTGAACGATTGTCAAAAGATCTACAGCTGAAATATCAATGGGTGAATGGATCCCTCAAGACACCTTCCAACACCTTGTGGAGTCTATGCCATGTCATGTCAAGGTTGTCATATCAGGGCAAACGGTGGCTGAACCCAAGATTAAGAGTTTAGGCTAATGTGGACGGGTGTCTCCGCTATATCCCCAGTGAGAATAAAACAAAAATAGCCGCCAAATGAATTAAATGGAATTGTTTCTTGTAAAACACTTCAAGATGTTATACGATAATCACTATGAAAACCACAGGACCTAATTTCTTATGATTACCACAAACAATACTACTAATAATTATTATTATATTAGTTAATGAGTTCCACTGGGACCTGTGTCTACACAAAATAAAAGATCTTAGACAGAGATTGAAATGCACGGAGATGAATGATGTTAGCCTATTGTTCTGCTTTGAATAATGTTGGGGCTACAACGTGAATGTTAGTTTAAACTGTTTCAGTACCAAGTAACTTTACAGTAAGAATACCTTTCGACCACTTAGTAACTAGTTCCAGTCTCTTATACTATATCAGTGATCCAGACAAGGTTTTGGGTCATTGAGTAATCTACTCTCCAATTTAGGCACTATGTGAGTAAAATGTATTTTGGGTGAGTAAAATACAACATTACCTTAAAGTCATGAGTACTTTCAATAAATACTGTACACACTTATGGGGTATGCATTAACTACTTTGAACAACAACTTAATTTACAATCGTTCAACATGTAGACACTGGGCTTTCCTTATTTTCCATCTGAAAAAAAATCCAACAATGTCTTCCGCAGCCTTTTAGTCCTTCCTTAATATTAATACTATTCTAGCACGGGAAGTTGCTGCTCTTGACGTAGTTAGCTACTGCATTCATCAAGTCTCTTCCCACTAGTACTAGGCTTGTTACAGTTTTATAGTTGTTTTCTGTAAATCTTTTCCAACTCAACAGACACGGTCCCTAAAAATACAAAAATTAATACATATAAATGTCCAAAAATACACTAATGTAAATAAAGAAACTACAATATTGTAATCCTTACTGAACGCCTTGCTATAGCAATATAAAGCATCCCAACTCTCTCCAAGCATAATGTATTTCTTACATAGATTTACCTCCCAAAGTTCATTTGACAGACGGTAAATTGGTAGGTTAAAGTCAGGGGGACTAAGATGGCAGAATGTAATCACTTATTCACCAGTCACAAACACACATTGCAAATTAGTGGATTCAACCGTGTGGGTTTTTTTTGTTATATAGACTGAAAACCTAATTATTGTTCAGGTGTTTCTGGCAATTCCCAAGCAGACTACAATTAGCTGTCTCTGCATTTCTAGGATCCATTCTCTAGTTACCGCTTGCAGTATATTCACAACTGACCACTGAGATGCCTGGAACCAACAAAGTACAAGAAGCTTGATAATATCCAAACTCAAGCCGTGCAGCAAAATTGATTTTTGTATTCTTTGTGCATTACATTTAAATATCATACGTAATTCATATTTTTTAAATGCATAAAACCAGGGCCAGATTAAAGGGGGGGCCAACGGTAGTAATTATTTATTGTTTTATTAAAATCCTCTATTTAAATCCTCTACCATTGCATTTATTTGAAATAAAACCAGGACAATTTGTAAACACACCTTCATTGTGGATACTGATTCCCTCCTACACCACTCACATCCTGACAAGATCCCAGTGATTCAGCATCATGTCTTGGTAACACATTCCATACAATCACCAATCTTTGTGTCTCCTACTGTCTGTCCTTTTTCAACTTGTGTTTTCTGGTCCTGTTTTCTGTGTTGTGCTTAAAGTATCCACTAGGGTTAACATTGTTAACACCTCGTAAGGTGCAATCAAGTCCTCCCTAATTCTACTCTAGTCTAGACTACATAATTCCAGATTCCTCAAATAAGCACATGAGAACTTCCGGGGAAAAAAAAAAAAAAAAAAAAAATCAGAACAAAAAATTAAAGCAGAAAGCCCCTAATTATGATTCAGTACAGTAATCTGAAAGGTGGGCGAAATGATGACTGGAGTGGTAAAATGACATTTACTCCGTCTGATAAACTGTATATGAAGCCCAGCTTGCATGATAACGTAACATGGTATTGAATCACTAAAGCCAGAACATCCCACAGCAACCCTGCACTTTAAATTCAAGAATTAGTCAGGGCAGGCGGAATAGAAACACTTCACAGAAAAAGTGATAATTAGACCGACTTAAAAGGTGTAAAAAAAACCTCAATGCTTTATTTTTTTACCATTTGTTACCACAGCAACACAAACCCTATTGTTTTCTAGGCTTTATTATTAATTTAAGCCCAATTCAATGAACTTTTACTGGGGGGGTGGGGGAGGTGGGACTTTTCTGGAAAATACTAATCCATGTAATAAACAAAGATGAAGCAGTATTGATCTGATGTGATTATTGATTATCAGACATGGCAGCCATCTGTTGTAGCTTCAACAGACGTCAAAAGGCTATCCGAGCGAATCACTGTTTTCATTAATGCGACTGAAGCAGAATAAGCATGCCCCCAAACTCATCTTACATTTATCAATGCAAATTAATGACAAGGAGGGCTTTTTGTTGTTGTTTTGTTTTATCATTAGTCTACAGTTAATTGCAGCACACATTACATTGGGTGTTTATGTAAAAGAGCAATGGGCTTGTGTCTCTCTAAAAGCTGCTTCACATGGCTTGAGTTCAATTTTACAGTTTTCGCATTATTGGAAACAGTTGCATTTAACTCGGTAAACAAAATTATCCATCTTAAAGGGATACTTCACATCATCTACATGATCCTAATATTTAATTCCATGCCTCATTAATACCTTATTATGTGTGCTCTACTTGATTTTCAATTGTTTTTTCTGCTTACATCATTCATTGCCACATTTCTGTAAAGACTCCTCGTTTAGTTGGTTAAAGCTGAGAGACTGGGAAGGAGGGAGGCAAGCAGTGTGGCCTAATGGTTAAAGCTGAGAGACTGGGAGGGAGGCAAGCAGTGTGGCCCAGTGGGTAAAGCTGAGAGACTGGGAAGGAGGGAGGCAAGCAGTGCGGCCTAGTGGTTAAAGCTGAGAGACTGGGAGGGAGGGAGGCAAGCAGTGCGTCCTAGTAGTTAGGCTCAATAGTTTTAGTCCTGTGATGGTAGGAGGGTTTCTTACCAATCGACACTCTGGGATCTCTTCCTGAAGGCTGGTCTCTCTTCCAAAGTTCGCTCTCCTCCTGCCTTTGCTATTTTGCCGTGTTTGTCTTTCAGAGACAGGCGCTGGGTAAACTTGGAGATGCCCGTCTCCGATCTGTGTGGGAGAGAAGAGACACACGGTTAAATGTGATCTGGGGGGGATGGAAGGAATAATATGAAAAAAAATTAAAATAATATGGCATGATATACTGGTTGAGGGCAATGTGTGTCACAACCCTGTCAATGGTGTGTACGGCCACGATTGGCAGCCAGGACAGCTCTGTAGAAGGGACGCAACAGGTCTATGAAGATGACTATTTATTTTAAAGTAAAATATATACTTTAATATCTGCTGAAAATCGGCATAGTTTCCAACCTGTTTAAATATGTTCTCCGCCAATGTTTATGTTTTCAAATTCCCTTTTGGGATGTCTTCTTTTGAGCATAAAGTTTAAAAGTTAAAACTATAACCTTAGAATCCTGATTGAGTGTTTTGAATGAGAATGGTTTGTTCCAGAGAAAAAGAAAGTCTTTATCTCAGCTCTGCTGGACTTGGTGCCATATACATTTACTGTTAGAAAGCAGAGAAACGCATTCTCCATACAGTCTTTGATAATGACAGATATCCACCATAGTCAATGCGGAATACAACAAATTAGCTTCTGAAACAAATCTGGTAGGGTAGAAGTGTAGCAATTTTGAAAACCAGACACAGTGAACTCAGAAAGTTCAGTTTTAATGATGTAACAATTCAACTGAGAATTCCTAAATTGGTTCTGAAGTAACAAAGGCCCGTTTTGAATCATTACCACCTCTAATTTCTTCAGTGAAATATATACATTGGCTACCCATAAATACTGGTTTAATGTACTTAGTAATATCAAAATGTCCTCCATCTCGATAACAGTAAATATTTCTTAATGCAGTAGTTTGTAAAGCAAAAAGTTAAAATAATCTTTGACTCTCGACCAAATCCTTCGGCGCACATCGTGCGTGTGGGTGCGAACATTCTGCAGCCCTGAGCACAATGTATCATTATTTAGGAGTGCAGGAGGCTGTCTGTCTTTATGCCATTGTAACAGGGGTGTTCTGTTACTGTGTGGGTATCCGCAGAGAAAAAAGAGACACAGAGGGATAGTAGTTGAAATGCCCCTCAAGCGTCCAGGTTTTATTTATTTACAAGGGGTTGCAGGCAGTTGCAATGGTTGTGGCCAACAGGAACCCCTTCCCTGCACAAACTAACAGACACTTTGATGGAATTAAAATTCCCCTAAATCAGTTATTATAATACCTGACTGTAAAATACTTTTTCTGACTTCCTGACGATTGTAAAAGCTCCGCGATAAGTGGCAGACTCAGTGGGCCCGCCTCCAGGATGACTGACTGATCAACTACCCAGGCAGGGATCATGTTTAATTTGACCAACCCCCTGTGAAATCTGACCAATCCCCTTTCACATAGTTTGTGTTGTTTCAGACCTATCGTAGCTCAGCGATTCTATGGTCCAGCCCAGCTCTCCTTAAATTGAAAGTCGTGGGACTAATCATGATCAAAATAAATAAATAATACATTTAGATAGACCTGCAGTTTATAAATAGGGTGGGTGGGGTCTTGGCTAAACTTTTTGTTTAATTTATGGGCTCTGCTCCGTTCAGAAAACGGACAAGGGTGCAATATTTTATGAAATAAATATTTAATAACGTTATAAAAAAATATATACGCTGTACAAATATTACAGTTACTACTCGTAATTGCATTGACATTAATAGACTAGTCAGTTATTAAAATGTTGCACCCTTGTTTTCTCGTTCTTTATTCCGCTTTTATCAATGCAATAAATGTGAAGAGATCAATAGCATAAGCATAAGTGCAGTGGGAGAGCGAGCGAGTAACAGAGAGGCTGTCTCAGTGAGAGCGAGAGGTAGACTGGAACTTAACAGAGAGACATTTTGTTTTGCTTTGGTGTGGTCCATAATTGTTTATTTTTTCTGTGCTAATAAATGCTGAAATCGAGCACCAAGCTACTGCCTGTGTGGCGCCTGCTTTCATTTTACAAGCGACGTCATAATATGTTATTTTAGAAAAATATATATTTTTATTTACACACTTTTCTATTCACACTTTCACAGCTACTGGGTGTATCAGAATCTGGGGGTTTATGAAGGCAAATTTACATGTGTACTGTACATGTGTACACGGTGGCCATAGGTCATGCTCATCTGCTTTACTATGTTACTGACACATCTAATTTTTTAATTTAGACCCGTGGCAGGGAATGAATGTCACTTGTGTGTTCAAATTTGGTTAAATGTGTGATACCTTTCTATATATTCATTCCATCAAAAGTTCTCAATTATAAATATAGTATTTCGCTGCTTAATGGCAATTTAGACTCCTGTCCTTCTCCTCTCCATTTCAAATGTTATAATTTTACTCAACGTCATATTTACTTTAGATTTCCCCTGTTATTTATTTATTTTTTTAATGTTATTTAATTTTTATAAAAATAACTTTCAATGATGTTGTTTGAAAAGTGTTGTCTATTGTATAATCCTAATATGTTTCAAATCTATAATTAGAGCTTCTGATTTTCTGACTATTATATTCGCCTTTAAGAGCTCAATTGATACCTTCCATTCATGTAGTTCAATCACACTGAGAAACGCGTTAATAGAAGTATTGACTTCATTGATTTAAGAATCCAGTTTCTCTAAATCAGTAAAAATACTGAATGAAATAAAGAAAAAGAAAAACATCACTCCAAATGAGAGGCATATTTTACATTTTTTCAATAAACAAATAAAGAAGATTCCAGACCTCGAGAACTGAAATTGTGCAACCCTCTAAAAAGCTGAAGAAGGTCCTAAGCAAGTTTCATAACATGCAGTTTTCTACATAAAGAACATTTTAAAAACATTACGAATAAGAGGTCATTCAGTCCATCAATGCTCCCAGTGATTCAGCATCACAGTTAACCCATTATACAGTGGCTTGCGAAAGTATTGACCCCCCTTGGCATTGTTGCCTTACAACCTGGAATTAAAATGGATTTTTATTTGGATTTCATGTAATGGACATACACAAAATAATCCAAATTGGTGAAGTGAAATGAAAAAAATAACTTGTTTAAAAAAATTCTAAAAAATAAATAACGGAAAAGTGGTGCGTGCATATGTATTCACCCCTTTTGCTATTATGCCTCTAAATAAGATCTGGTGCAACCAATTACCTTCAGAAGTCACATAATTAGTTAAATAAAGTCCACCTGAGTGCAATCTAAGTGTCACATGATCTCAGTATATATACACCTGTTCTGAAAGGCCCCAGAGTCTGCAACACCACTAAGCAAGGGGCACCACCTAGCAAGCGGCACCATGAAGACCAAAGAGCTCTCCAAACAGGTCAGGGAAAAAGTTGTGGAGAAGTACAGATCAGGGTTGGGTTATAAATAAATATCCAAAACTTTGAACATCCCACGGAGCACCATTAAAGCCATTATTAAAAAATGGAAAGAATATGGCACCACAACAAACCTGGCAAGAGAGGGCCGCCCACAAAAACTCACGGACCAGGCAAGGAGGGCATTAATCAGAGAGGCAACAAAGATACGAAAGATAACCCTGAAGGAGCTGCAAAGCTCCACAGCGGAGATTGGAGTACCTGTCCATAGGGCCACTTTAAGCCGTACACTCCACAGAGCTGGGCTTTATGGAAGAGTGGCCAGAAAAAAGCCATTGCTTAAAGAAAATAATAAGCAAACACATTTGGTGTTCACCAAAAGGCATGTGGGAGACTCCCCAAACATATGGAAGAAGGTACTCTGGTCAGATGAGACTGAAATTGAGCTTTTTGGCCATCAAGGAAAATGCTTTGTCTGCCACAAACCCAACACCTCTCATCACCCCGAGAACATCATCCCCACAGTGAAGCATGGTGGTGGCAGCATCATGCTGTGGGGATATTTTTCATCGGCAGGAACTGGGAAATTGGTCAGAACTGAAGGAATGATGGATGGCACTAAATACAGGGAAATTCTTGAGGGAAACCTGTTTCAGTCTTCCAGAGATTTGAGACTGGGACGGAGGGTCACCTTCCAGCAGGACAATGACCCTAAGAATACTGCTAAAGCAACACTTGAGTGGTTTAAGGGGAAACATTTAAATGTCTTGGAATGGCCTAGTCAAAGCCCAGGCCTCAATCCAATTGAGAATCTGTGGTATGACTTAAAGATTGCTGTACACCAGCGGAACCCATCCAACTTGAAGGAGCTGGAGCAGTTTTGCCTTGAAGAATGGGCAAAAATCCCAGTGGCTAGATGTGCCAAGCTTATAGATACATACCCCAAGAGACTTGCAGCTGTAATTGCTGAAAAAGGTGGCTCTACAAAGTATTGACTTTGGCGGGGTGAATACTTATGCACGCTCAAGTTTTCTGTTTTTTGTCTTATTTCTTGTTTGTTTTACAATAAAAAATATTTTGCATCTTCACAGTGGTAGGCATGTTGTGTAAATCAAATGATACAAACCCCCAAAAAAAATCAATTTTAATTCCAGGTTGTAAGGCAAAAAAATAGGAAAAATGCCAAGGAGGGTCAATACTTTCGCAAGCCACTGTATATCCTCACTATGTTCTGTGGAAAGAAGCATCCCCTGCATTTGCCCAAAGTCTATCTAATTCATTTCTAATGTCCTCTGGTCCTGGTTTCTGTGCTGCGCTTAAAGTATTGGTTGGGGTCAACTTTGTCAACTCCTTTTACAATTTTATAAACTTCAATGCATTCTAATTCTTCTTTGTTCCCAGCTAAATAGATTACGTTCCTTCAGTCTTTAAGCCCTGGGATTAATCTAGTTGTTCTTCATTGGACTTTCTCCAGGGCCACAGTAACTTTTTATAATGAACTGAACACAGTACAGTATTCTACAGGTCTCACCACTTGTATAACCTCAGCATAACCTTTGATGTGCACTCTACACTTCTGGGGCTTTGTGTGCAAAAGTCTACAGTGTAACAGACATGCTTAACAAAAGGGCCTCATATCCTTTCTCCCATGAACCCTCAAAGATAAGCCTTGTGATGATACATAATTGGACTCACTTCTCCACCACATCACAGAGCTGGGAACAGACTGACACACTGTATCGTGTTGTTCACAGCCAATTAGACAGATGGATTGGTTTCCATATCAGTAAGAAAGAAAACAGAAAGTGGGGTGCATGACTCATGCGGACCGTTTACCAAACACAGCCAAATAATCTTTTAGTATGCATGGAGAGCTGTGTTTGGCCAAGGGCAGTGATGGTGGGGAGAGGATAGCAAAGAGCTCCACACAACATGCACTTCGTATCAATATCATTTGACATGGGAGAGAGCTGAAATGCTGTACGTTGGGTTCATCTGCAAACTAACTATTTATTGACCTGTTAGCTAAGCTACAAATTGTTGGACTTGGTAAATACTTCGTGTGAGGAGTCGTTAATTACAGATATCATACTTTCTTTGCATACATTGTAGTTGTTATGTAAACAGAATACAGCATGAGTTCTGAGGATATTTCACTTAATTTACAATTTACTTAGGGGACTCCTGCAAGTTATTCTGCCATCCTCATTCATGTAATGAGGATGGCTGCAGAGGAGTACCCTCTGTGTTTACCAACAAGTGCCTGGATTAGCATTCCTTGAGACACCTTCCAGCACCTTGTGGAGTCTATTCCATGGCAAGGTTGTGATTAGGGCTGTGACTTTGTCATGGTAAAAATATGTAAAAATCACAGCACAGTCACGGCTAAAAATAGAAAATTTCACAGAATGGTCACGGCTACAAAGATTTGAAATGAAATATATTTATTCATGTAATATACTGTCATATTTTAGTATTTGTGGAAAGTAAACATATATTTCATGTATTTGACATGTATTTAATGGGTTTTCTTTTAAGTGTGTGTCGAAGATCAGAATATATATATATATATATCTATATAATATATATATATGATATATAATATATATATATATATATATATATTTTCATAAAATTTAACAGGAATATGCATACCATTTAATTTTAACATGTATGTTTTTTGTCTGAAGCAAAAAAAAAAAAACATAATCCGAACACTGAAATGTAGTTTTTTTTTTAAATAAATGTTCTAGTTGTAAATTGCAAATTTTACAATATCCTTTTCGTGAATTTCCATTTAAACACAGCTGTGCTTTTGGTATCACAAGATTAAAAGATTAGAAGGATGGTTCTACATTTGCACTGTTGACAGGTTAAGCACCTCAGGGGAACAACTACAAGAGCTGCAAATCGGGGTTCATGCTTCTCCAGAACTTTAAACCATCCTCCTTTAGGCTTTGCATTATCAAGTATATGCAGAGGTTTATTTTCTGCACAAAAGGCTTTGGTTAATTTGAAGTTTGTTTCTCATTAAAATTTGTCCCTCTGCTTTTATGAAATTATTTGGGAACTTAATTTTGCCACTTTTTTATAGTTCTGTGTAAGCATTCTCCTTTAATTAACGTTTGCAAATCGCTTTAACTTTGCACTGAATCCAATTCAAAAGACATGAACTGATCCTTTCCTATTTTCAAGCTGAGTGGAAACAAATGTCAAAATTCACACGTTCCGTGACCGCCATGACCCTAGTTGTGATCACAGCAAACAATGGCCCGACCTAAATACAGGTTCTGAAAAAAGGGCAATCAAAATAAGAGCCGTCCAAAAGAGCTCACAACGATTCAACGTGTAGCAGGGTTGGCTCATTTAAATCTAGTTGATTTAAAGCACTGATTTAAAAATAAAAAATCACTGATTTCAATATTTTTTTCATTTACTACCTATTGTATACAGTTTCTCAAAGAAAAGACATGAAAAGTATGTTTTGAAAACCTTTTTAAAACAAACATCTTAAACTCTTACTGTCTCTAAACTAAAACTCTTAGGGCTGTATTCTGATCACAGCGCAAATGCGAGAGCAAGCGCGAAAGGCACTTGCCCCCGACTTTGTGGTGCATAAATGACGTAAAAAAAAAATACTGCACTAAAATGGTATTCTGAAGACATGTCTTGCCCCATTATAGAGCGCCTGCCCCATCATTAACATATTCGCCAAAGCGATTCAGTGCAGTGGAGTCCCAAATAGACAACTGAGCACTGTGCTAAGACCAGTTGAAACCAGGTTTATTTAGTGGTGCAATCAGGAACTTTAACAATTGAAATTAAAGTAGTCCTAACTAACAACTGTGTGTTAACACAGAAAGAGGAAATCAAAGAAAGAAAAGTAAAAACAAAAGAATGACGGGATGAGTGAGGGGTATTTTTCTCTGGCGTACTCCATCGTTAATGTCTTGTAGTTCACATATTGCATTTGCTTTATTTATGTATTCTTTTAAGATTGAGAAATTTAGTTTGGTATGTAACTATTCGCAAACCACCATTTCCAACATCCTTAAATTTAAAGTTTGAAGGTAATGTAGAGCTACAACTACGGTACTACAAAAATAAATAAATAAATAAATCATCAGCCCTGCCATGTAAACATGTAAACTGTGCCCTACAGTACATACAAGCAGCCTCCAGTGTATCTGCATGCCCAGTGCTATGCAAACCCAGAATGAGAAAGGAAAGCAAGAGAACCTTTCACTTCAGCCACTGCCTGGGCTCCTCACCTTTCACAATCACTAACAATTGAAAGGAACACTGCTGCGTTATCACTGGATCATATCACTGACTGCTTACAATATCTGTTAATGGGTTAAGAGTTGAACCAGAAACAGACAACTTTTCCCAACACCTCATTAATAGAGCAAAACAATGCTCCTTGGATTCCTTCCAGCACCTTGATCAGGCTTTTCTCCTAATTTCAAACATAAACTTTGCACTCTGTGTTTTTATTTAGCCTTTATTTTCAAATACCCCCCCCCCCTCGTTTTATCTGCCACCCCCTGCAATTTTCTTCAATGTCCTATTAATGCCATTTAACTGACTCCAGATCTCTGCTTGATTTGAATAACAAATGGCATATTTTCCTATATGAATCATCTGAAAAAGTGTCAAATGAGTCTCAGATGGAAGTGTTAATCGATGAGGGATTAACCCTGGCAAAGGTTCTGTTGTAAAGTGTTAAATCTGATTAGAGTCGCCGGGGGTCGTTGCCAGTTTTGGCCCTTATTTTTCCAGGTCTTTTCCGCTAAAACTTTTTTTTGTTTTTTGTTTGCCAGTACTTTGAATGTAGTGCTCATAAAATATGAAGGACAATGGAGCAGGCAGAGAGGGAGCACGCGCGCGCACGAGAGAGAGAGAGAGAGAGAGAGAGAGAGAGAGAGAGAGAGAGAGAGAGAGAGAGAGAGAGAGAGAGAAAGAGATCGCCTCAATCCTGACCTGAACACCACAGCCTGCCCTTCAATCCAAGCAAAACTGTTGAGTGGTTTTAACAAACAAAACAATGTAATAATGTCCTATTTTAATGGATCTACAAACATCGGCTGATGAGTTAATAATAGTGACATCAGCATAAGACCAGTATTTACCTCTCAGCTACAGAGATTATTCTTTAGTTGAATGGTTTAGCATTCGTCTTTGAACAGAGAGGTCCTTCACATTGGAAGCTCATTAGGCAACTTCCAGCATCAACTCGAGTTGGAGAGATCAAATTCCCAGCCCTAATTGAAATCAATCTGATTTGAATGCAAACCACACCACTACCAGCAATAGCAACACAATGAATTTGGAACAAATATTGCCATTGTCAGCCTCATAGCGTTGCAGCTGCTCCCATGTAACCAGCGCTGTGTTGTATGTTATATTTCACTACTTTATATTCATACAATTTCAATACTGTACAGCGGTTAACACTTAACATTATGCTTTTATATCCCATAGTAATATTAATCAACAAATACACGTGACTGATATTAACCAGAGTGTGATAATAATCAAAGTGATATGAAAGAAAGAAAGAAACCATAGATTTTATATATAAGCTAATTAATACAAAATATACATTTTATTAAATGGTAACATGAAAACATGGTTTTATTTCTAAATTAAATTTGGTATGCCATTTGGGCTTGTTATGTTGAAATTGGGCAAGTTTATAATAGTTATACTGGCCCTTTTACATACATGTCAACACAGCTGCTGTTTTAGCCAGACTGCGTGGTCCTGTTAAGCGTGCTGTACAGGCTATTAGCATTTACTTACAATCTGTAAGTATATTTTGATTTTTTTTCAGCAATAAGTTCCCATAGTATTTGAGTGTCTTTGAGAACAGGCTGTATGAAGTAACGAGGGTAAATCGCACATCCCAGGATTATAATACTGGCCCACAGCCAGCCAGGCTATCTGGTTACTGACCCCCTCTCCCTGGTCAATCTCTCCCTACATCCTCACACAACAGCCAGCTGTTAGGGATGACATACAGGCTGATGGCAGGGTATGATGTGATGTAAGCCTGTTGCTAAATGCTTCACAAATTCAGATACTGATGCGTGGGAAAGAAACCAGTGACCTAACTGCAGATTAAATACTCCAGCGATCGCTGCTCAGAAACCTGCATTTTAAAAACCATTTCGTACCTGACTGGCTTAGCTATGGAAATTAATATTTGAGCACATTGGTTTGGTCATGTTAATGGTGATAATTAGGGGTCTAGTATTCAAATATTGTTCTTATTTACTTAATTTAACAATTTAAAATCTGACATTGCACATACTACTTAGATATAATGTTCATACAAAAAACAAAACACTATTATAATTACGCCCCGCATGGGATAAACAACCCTGTGAAGGGGATATAGTGGAGGCGGTTAGAAGTATGCATGTACGTATGTATGTCACACGTCATACATTTTTGCATATATCTGGGAAACCACTTACCCAACTGTTATGACATTTGGTATTAACATGTTTTCACATAAGTTATTGAGAATATAAAGTTCTGGGGATATATGGATATGTCTGATTACCAGTCCATCCGTCTCTATGTCACAATTATATTTTTGGATTTATCTGGAGACTTTTTCATCATAACGATGGCTCTAATTTTAAATTTTGAGCTGTGGCGAGGGTTGTATGTTCCTGACATAATTGTTATTATATATTAGAATTGAATGACAAACTGTTTGACTGCAATGTTCAACATGAGAAAGATTTATAGCCAAAATAATTACTTTTTTGTGTGCCTGTATCAATCTTTTTCTTTTTTAGAAAGTCAGTTGCTATGGCGACATGATTAGCAGAAGGAAAGGCCCACAATCTCCCCTCCCGCTCCTCAGCTCCACACATACACCTGCTCTCAACGTGACTCGGATTACTGAGCTCTCAGCAATAACTATGCTCTCCTCTCCAGTCTAAACAGTACAATAGGCCTTTTGTCTCCTTTTTCTGTGGACCAGCAAAGCAGATACTGTCACTTTCCTTGGTAATTGCAATTTACTTGTACTAATTTAAATGTACGCATTGAAATGTATACGGTGTGATCTTGTTTAGGTGGGTGTCAGTATTAGCAATAATGACTTTCCTCATGAAACTGCCTTCAAAATATCACTATAAGCACCCCCCTTCAATTTTACAGCTGTATCTTTATTTTATGATGGTGATGCTTGTTTTTACGTGTCTCTGCCAGGTATATTTACGGGTCCCTTAAAGTACACAGAATAATTTCAGTAAATATCATATTTATTAGTATTATGGTTATAGCATATAGATCAATACAGTAAAGACCATTAAAACATGCTTCTTGGTAGTTCCGTCATCAATATGAAACTAAAGCTGAGAAATTAAAACTAATTTCATTATGAGTCTCATCTTCTACATATGTGCATGCTTCTCTGCTGTCAATTGTGTTGTGATGGGCTAGCTGAGTTAATTGCTGCTGCTAACTAGATTGATGTTTGTTATTTTTTTTGATGTAACAAAAAACAGAAATAAAACAATAATTGGAAACCAAATACCATGAATAATACGTGGGTGAGAGGAATATTGAATTCTGTACATCCTATTTATTCTTCCTTTAACATGAGGAATAATAAGAAGTCAGGAGAGCCCTATTTATCTGGTACAATTCCCAGCATTGGACGTTCAAGTCTTTATAGTATCCAGAAGCCCTGCTTCCGTATTCTAGTTTCTTCTGCAGTTTCCAAAGATTCATCTGTAAACTGCTGAGCTGTCTGTCACAACAACAGCAGAAGCCCTGAGGCCGATCTATTGCACAAGCTTCGTTGAGAGCTGCAATTCGAAACGTCCCACTGGAGTTTAAACTGATGAATGTCAGCATGAAATTTCAAAACATACCCTAAAACACAAGTGAAACCGTTTGTTTTCCTTCTGAAGCTGAACCGACAGCACAGGGGATCCTATTCAGAAATCTCAAGAGGGACTTATTTATTTTATTTATAAAACAAGATTTATTTTAAAAATCTGCTTTGGTATCTTCTGTGAAAGTAATCTGAAACAAAATCACATTGGAAATGTGAAAAAGCGCCAAGTTATCAAAAGTGCCCAGCCATTTAAAGTGGGGATATGAAAAACACAAGCCAAGTTTCAAGAAACCATTGGGGCAACCTTGCCCAGCACAAAGTAAATAGGCACAACTGTAAAGCCGATGAGGGCCAAGGTTGGCCCAATTGTTTCTTTTAAGTTGGCTTGTGTTTTTCTTGCAAGTTTGATCTGCTTTTATTGTGCCAGTATAAATAGGCATTTGAAAAGACATGATTTTAATTAACACAAGAACAGCGAAAGATACGACCATGCCCCGCTTGAGTAATGAAGATCGCCTGGTTGCTATTGGCATGATTGAAGGCGGCCTTATCTGTGAGTGAAGTCCCCCGGAGAATGAGATGTTCTGCTTAAACAATCAGCAGACTAGTCTAGAGAAACCAGGAAACCGGCCATGTGAGGGACACCGGCCCAGGACCCTCACATCTGACTGATCCATCTACGTAATCATGTAAAGATAACCGCGACCAGCCATCCTTCGCCAGCTGGCTGCAGCTGCACAGGAAGAGTGGCAGAGCATCCCACAGCAGCCCATCCAGAGGCTGATCAGGTCTATGCACACAATAAGTGCATTCCCTAGTATATTTCCATGTTGACAAAACAAGTTAATTGTCATTAAACTCGGATGTCCTGTAACATACATATGCGTGACATGGTTGTTTAACTGCTCTGGCTCTTACTTCAATACAAGCAAACTTTACTTAATCACTTTGTATAGATGTACCTGTATTACTAAACAGTATGTAGTAGTTAAGATATTGCACACAGTGTGAATGTATGAATGAATACACTGCTGCCCTCTAGACCCGTGAAAATATGATGAGTTCTCAAGTAGCATTTTAGATAAATACATTTCTCAATAGGAAACCTTGGTGACTCTTGATATCACAATCACACATACCTATAACCAGTAGAAAACACACTACTGTTCCCCTTTAAAAGTATAGGGCCTATATTTTAAACTAACTGCCCTGAGCCTTAAATACAGGAGAGATGAGCATGTGATCATGTAGTTCAGCTCCTTTGAAATGGCCCAGTGCCAAATATCTTGTTCCTTAGCTCCTATTACATTTCCAGACAGAAAAAAATGTAATAATCCACCTAAAGCTACTTTCTTTAAGAGGTCTTTTTTATGCCAAGTACTTAATCTGCAATTAAAATAATGTGTGTAACTGTTACAATAGATTTCAAAGATATTGTTTCCCATACTGTTTTAATTATGATTGTGATTATGATGATTATTTTATTATTGTGAATAATGTATTGACCCCAAAGACACTGCTGATATGAAATGACCTAGTACATGCAACAGAAAAGGCCTGTAAACTGAGAACATTCGTTTTTAAAATGAAGATACATATTTGCTATGTGCCATTTTAAAACTCAGCATGCAAGATCTACATAGCAACATAGAACGATAGGATTCATACAATGAAAAATACAAAAATAAACTAAATAAATTCAATAACAAAAGTTAACTGATTAATACATAATCATAACTGTGACATTCCCTAAAATGTTTTTGTTTCTTGAAAAGACAAATCACAAACAACAAAAATGCACTCAAGTGAAAGTAGCATCTTAGGTATCACCAGGCCTCACCATAACATTTTCCTGTACTTTAAATACATATACACAAAAGTTGTTTCTAAAATTTCTCAGAGACCCACTGGGCAACCTTTCCAACCTCAGTTTGAGAACTACAGCCCTAAAACATTAATACTCTCTCGTTCACACAGACAGACAGACAGACAGACAGACAGTTGAATAATTTGGTATGTTGTTTACAAGCAGTCCGTGGCACCAGTACAGCAAACAGTAATGATACCCTCCATTTCTTGAAGCCCACAATTGAAAGCGGCGTCTTGTTCCCAATCAGTCCCGAGCAGGCAGACGGAGGGATTATTTGTGCTGGAAGGAAAGCTCTCACAGTAGCTGGATCTAGACCAAGCCAGAGGACAGCTCAAAGCATACATGCATAAAGCCACAAAAACACACACACACACACACACACACACACACACACACACACACACACTGACAAATACCGAATTTACTTCAAAATATGTCGCACACCTAATTCCATGGCCCAAAAAGACCCTGAATACAGGTTGCATTCAATAACAAACTATTATTGTAAGGTAGAATACTGTAATTAGTCAACAACTTGGCACAGCCAGGAACCTGCAGTCGCCTGACTATGACACTCTGCACACCACGCAGTCGTGCCTTTACCAAGTGAGCCACTTATTGTCCAGTGGATTAGCTTTATTCAGACCTTCAGCACAGGAATTTAATAGTTACCAGGACACGTCATGATTTGTAGTGCTGTATTTGAAAAATTCTATTCCATAGTAGTAAGTATACAGTGTAGGTCTTTTTATTTCATATACAGTACAATATGTCTAATCTATCTTTACCATCCATAAATGAATGCTTAAACCATTTTAGGAAAATAAACGGGGACTAAAACCCCTATTATAAAGATCTCAAATTTGTAGTTTTGAAAGAAAGACATTTTAAAATATCTGGTACTATACTACTGTAAGATTAATACATTTACTAAAGTTTCCTACAAACTGTCTCCCCTGCACATTAAAATCCTATTTTGCACATATTTGTGAGATAAGCTTTTTGGTATGCGAGAAGCAAACGTTAAATAGCCATGCCCTGCAAACACCCAGTCTTCTTACATCAATGTATGCGTGCTGAACACATTTCAAAGTGTATCTGCTAGAGACGCAATCCATCACAGTTAGGCCAGAGAAGCAGGAGGTTGAACAGCTGGACTAACGTCAGTGTAGTCTTCAAAGACCAAAACAGCATGACCACCACTTTGTATTGTGATGTAACTGCAGGAGAGGAAATATGCAGCTATAACAGTAACTATTACGGCAGTAAACCAAATATAGTCTGGGCACTTTATTAGGATCTGTAGCTAATATCGGGTAAGGATCACAGCCTTGACACAAAGTGAAATAGACTCCACAAGATGCTGGAAAGGGTCTCAATTCAGGAATCTATTCAGTCAATAGTATTTTACACAATCTGCTACACAACGGAGACAGATAACTGTGATGAAGAAAACACTGTTCACATTCACCCCAAACATGCTTAATTGTACCGAGATCTAAGGGCTGTGATGAAGATGCTGCTCAAACCATCCACTTCACATTATCGTATTGTGGATGATATTGTCTTGAAAGTAGCCATCAGGGAAAAAGTGTACTTATGTTAACAACAGCATTCGTTCTGCCTTCCAGAGTAATCAAGGGACCTAGGGACCCCTGACTAGGGCGATGCCAAGTCAGGTAGAATATGTAAACAATTATATCTGGTACCACACTAGAGGTAATGAAAACTGTTTTCATGTCTTACTCTCAGGAGGTCTTGCACTTCCTTTGTCACATGGAGAGTGATCCCCCTTTGACATCTTCTTTTCTGGACCAATCAGCTTCCTCTAATGACTGACATTCTTTGACCCAAAGACACTGAGGTTACATGGCCTAGGAAGTCATGTACACAGAGCTTTCTTTTTATAATTCAGTCATTTAGGTGACTAAAAGCTCAAACGCATGATCAAAGTCAGGCACGGCAAATTTACAGAACTACAGTACTATAATAATTTAATATTGGAGCAACATTCATTCATAATGAGTGCAAACGCCATAAAATAGTAATAGTAAATTACAATTATATTTAAAACAGTTTTATAAAGAAAATAATTTTTTATGCAAATTAATGCTGCTTTTCAGTCATAAATATCAGTGTGGAATATTGTAGCCAGTCCACATATCACTAACGGGAAATCTGCTTGGTTCTCTTAACCAGGTTTTGCATTATAAAAAGACAGCATGTTAAGTGCCAAGATTTACCAACCCCTTAAGTAATACATATTAAATCTAATACAAGCTCAGTTTCTCTTGCTAGGAATCTGGCAGAAATCCAAGCTTGGAAAGTTCTGAAACACCAGAGACATTTTCAAGCCAAACCATTTCAAAGCCCAGACCCGCCAATTCTGAAACAAGCTCATTCAGAATCCAAAGGAAGCACAGATTCCAATGAGCTGCTTGCTTTGTCTTTTTTATATTGTATAAAAAATAATGTGAAAGAAAAGAAAAATTGAGCAGCTAGTTTCCATTAGCCTGGTATGCCTCAGAATCTTAATCTGCTGTCTCCAAGCCTTCAATTTGTGCTTTCCAAAATGTTTACTGCCTCAAAGCCAAAAACAAAAAGTTTCACCCCCCTCCTCTTTCCAAAATATAATAGGGTATTTCTGGCATTTACAAACAAATTCAAACTGCTGAAATTCCAGTTGGATTTGGTGGCTGCGGTCCACTATAACTTCAGCTACAGCACAACATTTACAGAATTAGTCAAACGCAACACTGTGTTGTGATCTTCAGAACATGGGTAGTACATTCAATTACACGTCCACTTCTCAATTACAAATGTCCATGAAAGAACAAGTTAATTTACTAGGACCTGTCAACCTGATTTAATTTGGCATCATGTGATGTGACAAGTGATCCTGCAGCACTAGAAAGCTGACATAGTTAACCTAAGCATCACAGTGGATCAAGTCCAACAATGCTGTACCCTGATAGTGAAGGCTACTTTCAAGATGATAATACCCTTCTGCAGCACCAGCATTGGGTGCGAATGGTTTGAGGAACTGACCCAAGGCATCTTCCACCACAATCTGCCACCATCTGTCACCACAATCATCTGATCTAAATCCAGTTGACCATGTTTGGGTTGAACGTGAATGACGCATTGGTGCTCACAATCCTCTCTCTACCTCACTAATCGTGAAATATTATTGACTGAACGGGTCCCTCGAGACACCTTGTGGAGTCTATGATGCTGTTTTGCTTATATGTACAATTGAAAGTTCAGTTATAATTAAGATACTGCACATAACTCTCCAGTGCTATCATTACCCTGCACCTTAATAATGCACACTAATGATCAGCCACTGTGGATTATCTTTATATTTGTTTTGCTGGCAATACACTGCATTAGAGTGAATGGGGCTGGTGTACACTTCTATAAAAGACAATTTGGCTGATACAACTTACAAAATACGCAGCTACGACAGGCAACTAGAACCAAAGATCAGCCCCTGAACCAATACTCAAAGCACCCTGACACAGGGAAATAACTTTAATTTGGAGATAATTACGATGCTCTCCTTCCACCTCTACAGTTTGTAGTGTAAAGTCATTCAATTTTAGCGTGATGTCAGTGGGCAGAATACAATTTGAGAGGCAGTGCTTCAAAAGAAATGGGGTGAGGGATTTAAGTGGCAGGTCGGCATAAAATGAATGAGTCAGATTGATGATTCACTGTGCTGAATGCAGACACATGTTCTTGCCTACAGTTGTTCCTCAAGAAAATCTTATTCAAATCACTAAGTCCACCTTGTATTTTAAAGCTCAACACTGTACTAATATCACTGAAAACATGCTGTTATATTGAGGATTTAGGTAAGATTTCAAAAGAGCAGTCAGCCAATACATTAAAATGTATTTCCTTTATTTTTACAGGTGTATGGTTACAGGCTGGTGTACGAGCTGAGGTTAGATGTGATTCTGAAAGCTCTATTAGGCCACAGGGTGATTTTAATTCTTTAAAACATCCAAGAGATTTGATGATTGAAACAGAAAATGCTGCAACGTGAATCTAAATAACAAGAAGAAAACATACAGTTAAGATAACATCACACCCATACCAAAGAGTCTCTATTACACAACATTACACAAAGTGTCAGTTCCCTGAAAAATGAGATGACCATAACCTCCATACATTACTAATGCTCATGCATAAAGCTTCAGCGATCATTCACAAGACATTAGCTCAATACCTCAGTCAATGACAAACAGTCAGGATTAAATTCTTGCAACAGATGTTCTTGCAAAGTTAAATTAAATTTAAGAAATGACAGAGCCTTTCTTTGTACAGCAAGTGTTGAGAATACTAGAACCAAATAATATGTGTTCTCTGAATTCAGCTGCTAAATAGAGGTGTATCCTCTATTTATTCACTCAATCATCCAGAAAACAGAACTTCTGTCAAAAGACCCCCCCCCCCCTTCTCACCCAGAAGAGTGGGTCTTTCTGAGTGAGTAAACAGCCCCCACCCCCCCTCCTCTTCTCTGGACAGCTGAGCTGATTGGAAAGCAAACAGACAACTTTCATTGTGCAAACAGAATGACCAGACCAGAGTGCAGCTTCATGAAGTTGAGCAGAGAAGAGCAGTGGATTCACTGGGATTCTACTGCCAGCATTATCTACTATTCTGTACAATGTAACAGTTATCAGACAACATCAATATCAATATTTTTTTAAAACTGTGGTTATAGCTAATGAACTAATCTTACTGGTCATGTATTTCCACTTATCATGCAGGTTTTACATATGCCTATGAAAACATGAATACACATAATAATACTAATAGGATTAGGGTTAGAGTCAAGGTTATAACAATATGTATTCGGTACACTTCCTTGGACACTTAATATATTAAGGACTGCAGATTGTGGCCTTAATGCTGAATACAGGGCTGGCCTAGATATCAAAGGTGAGTTTATACTGCTGTCACGAGGAGCAAATCAGAACTGTTTAAAAAAAAATGCCCTTAACTGCGGGCTTGCCTAAAGTTGCTCTGAGCTGCATGGTCCTCTGACACTGTAGCACTGAGGTGGTGACATGGCGGAGGCCAGGTTGAAATAAAAATAATTGGGCATTTCAAATTGGGGAGAAAATCTGAAAAATAAGGCGATTCCAAATTTAAAAAAAAAAGGCACTAAAAAACGAAAAAAATAAATCTGATAAAAATAATATATTAACAGTATTTTGTAAATCAATCACAGTATAACTGAGCAAATAGACGGACACACTTGTGAGCCATACATAAATTGTGGTATACCACTGGAACAGGCTGTCGACCAGAGTTGTTGAAGCAGAGACTCTTGGATCCTTCAAGAAAAGACAGGATGTTGTCATGAACAATACCATATAACCCTCTCTGTGTTCAATGCCGCCTGCAGGAAGGACGGTCCATCTAGCCATGGATTCCTAGAGGTTTCATTTTCCTTACTAACCTGGTTATGGGTGTTTGTTTTTTCTCTGCTGAGTGCTAAAGAATCACACAGGTACCATAGCAAGCAAGCATAGACGGGCCGATTGGCCTTTTCTTGTTCTTGAATTTCTAATGCTCTTAAGTGCTTGTATGTAGGACTGTTCTTAAAAAGAGTTAAGAGTTAAAATCTGTAGAAGTCTATCTACAATGACTTAATATGTTTCAACAGGCTTACAACTTACCATGCTGGTGTACAGAAATGCACTTATAAACATCTTAGCCCCATGGCCTTGAATTTCTATTGGAGTTTTTATACTCAGATTTAATATATGACACTTAACTGCACATGATGATGTCACCATAAGGCAAGAGTCAGTCTAAATCTATTAAGATAACTAAGTCTTAATAATATGACACCCAGCTAACTCAAGGACACCTAAAGAGTAAGTAGCAGGGTTCCATACCACTTCATGGATCATTATTGCTGTGTTATCTGCTTGACAATGTGGGCAACAACCCTTACACTAGCATCAGTGCACTAGAGCGGCCATTTTGAAAAGAGCTTTGAAACAGAGTTTAAAGTTATAAATGTAAAAAGTTGTCAGGATGTTAACAATGAAAAGAAAAAATGACAGGTATATGTTATTTAATCAGGTGTAGCAGCACATTTTACTGAACCCTGCTCTTTAAGTCTAGCAGGAACAGATTAACGCATAGGCAAACTAGGCATGTGCCTAGGGCCCAAACTCAAGGGGGGTCCCAAAACTGACATTAGAACCGAGGCAATCAAATTGTTCTGACAGGTGTTACATATAGTTCTGTAACATTACCCAATATAATTCTGTATCCCCACATTATTCCATGCTTGTGCAGTTTTTAAAAGATCGCTTGATGTGCACGCACAATATTTCTGTGCCTGAGCCCTGTTGTGTTATCAAGCACTGTCATTGAGTTCTGCTGCAGCTTACAACAAATATTGTAAACAAGACAAAACTAATGCTGTGGCAAAATAAAATAGCACATTTAACACCACTGATTTTCTAGATATACAGTACGTTCAGCCTCCTGCTTTGCTCAACACACGAAACCCTTGATTAAAGTAACCTTATACAACTTTTCTTTTTAAACACAGTTTCATTCTATTACATGTAAATACTGTTCAGAAACCTCAAGCGTTCACTTCCAGCGGTCTATATGTAACTTTTAAAAACTTACTTGTATGCTAACACTTTGGTGATTTCTCTGCTCTTGAGAAAAGGGCATTTTCTTTAATGAAGCAAGTCAAAAATCCATCCGGTTAACAAGGAAACATTGACGATTTTGTGTGCAGTAAACTGTAACGTATTTGACTACACAACAATGCACAGGCATTTTTGTTTTTTACTATTTATTTTCGTGGACAATTGAGCACCCTTCATATTGCCTTTTTGAACTATGGTTTGTTGTTTGTTTGAACTGTTGCCTTTTTATTCAGTAAATCAGGAAAAGTCGTTGGCGATTTAAGGCAGGCTTCAGGTTTTTTCCGGTTTTATTCTGAAATGTATTTAGCACACCCCCCTACAGTTTAATTTTCTGTGAGATTCATTCAGTTGTTCATAATAACTTCAAACTGAGAATTATACCTGTTGTAAAAGGGTGTAGTGCTAGATATAAAGGCTCTAATGTATATAGAGGTGTGTGTGTGTGTGTGTGTGTGTGTGTGTGTGTGTGTGTGTGTGTGTGTGTGTGTATGTTTGTATGTATATGTGTATGTGTGTGTGTGGTTGTTTGTTCAGGGGTAGGGGGCCCACAAGTGTATGCTTGCCTTGGGCCCAGTGACGGGTTAATCCGGTCCTGCCTAGAAGGCCTACACAATGAAAATTACTTCCCTACAGAAAGTGACTAAAACCATTCTCCTGTGAAGCCTGTTGCTGTGATGCTATGGTAACAGAACAGCAACGCAATGCTATGCTATAGATAAAACACAAAACTTATCTGAGTCTGCCAACAGCAATGTTTACTGGAATAAGCCCAACTCCCAGTTACTTAATCACTTTCTCTTGTAAGATAGTGTGCACTGACTTGTAGCTATCAATTTTTTTATTTGTTTTATTTTATTTTAATACAGGTCAGATTTTAGATCATAGAATTATTTTGTGAATCTGCACATGCCAGTAATATTTATAGTTATCTGTCTCAAGTTCATTTGTAGCATTGCATTGATATGATATTTAAATTACATTATATTTTACACTAACTGTTTTAAACAAAGCATCTTTACTGCTACTGACTTTGACAGACATCATTTTATATACACTCACATTTATATACACGTCAATGCAGTAAATTGACATTGATGCATATTTACTTCAGCTTTTTTAAGCCATGCAAATACAGTAAATATAGCAAGAGAACTACTGTTCTATTTAACTTTAAAGTTATACCTGGACAGTTATACCCAAAGATCCTAAATTCAAACGCCAGCCTCACTCACTAACGCAACAAAATAGTCTAATGTTTGTTTGTGGCACAGAGACATTTCTTCATCTTTGACAGTCTACCCAAGAGGCACTTGGGTAGCCCATAAACAATAAACACATTCCTGTAATAGAAACTGATATGTACACTTTGTCAGTTTGAATGGGAACTTAATTAATGCCCTGCTAACAACTAATAAAAATACATATTACAGGTGTGCGCAATTTGTGAAAAAAACATGTTGTCCAAGAGACAAAATGCTAAAAAAAAATGGTCCTTCTTAAAAATCTCTCCATTGCACAAAACATGCACAAAAAAAAAGTAGACTATAACTTGTAGGATTTTGATTTTATTTAATAGTGACACAAACAATCAATTAGTGATTAACAGGGGCGGATTGAGCCTTGTAGCTTGACTGGTTCACTAAATTCTTCAAGATACACAAAAGGTTCTGTGTGACCCCACCTCACCTCAACAAATTTACAACATACTTTTAGGAAATGTTCCTGTCAGTGCTGTTTGGAACACATTTGCTTGTAAATTTAAGTAATATACTAAAAGTACAAATATAATAAGCAATGCATGTGAGTTATTCAAATATAAAAATAGCTTTTGCCTGTTTTTTTTCCCTACTCTTTCTCTATAAGCTGAATCCAACTCCTGATGTACAGGTGTTTTAGTTTGTTGCATCACAGATAGGAAATCGTTGCCATCTATTACTGCTGCCCAGATTTTTAAAGGACTTGTGTATAACCTGTCAGGTTTCTCTGCATTGTTTACTGTTTTTCTACCAAAAATGTCCAAAAAAGAACTAATATCACTTCTGTTCAAATCGTGCATTTTTTTAAATTATTTTTTTTGTAGCATTTAAATAGTTTTTGTACTATGCATTTAATACAGCAATATGTAAATATGGTAAACAGCAAACAAGGTTAGCAACACTAAAATTGAAAGAAAAAAAATTAAATTTTTTGCCTGGGAAAGTTAGTCTTGAAATGCTTCTAAACAGTAAACTTCACATGTTTTTTAAACATCCCAACAAGTACACGCTTGGGCACGAAGTGTTATATATTAGACAACACGATTTTTTCTAATCCGCTAATACCTTAGTGACTGTGGTGCGCTTTTTTTTTTTTTTTTTTTTTGTAACTTAACTTTAAATGCCAGTTTCATGTATTAAAAAAGCAGTATCACTTATTTGCTAGTTTACAAAAAATGTAAATAATATCTTAAGTTTAAAGATTAGTCTGTGCCTTGCCAGAGGCTCTCAGGCAGCCATTTCTGGGTTTCTTTGTAATTGATAGAAGTGATAGGGTTGGACGTAAACACTTTTTAAAATATTTGTCTAGGTGCTAAACTTTGGCAATTCAGTTTTCAGAAACTTGTGTGGCTCTCTAGAAATATACCCAGAGTGTCGTTCTAGCAACAGAACGAAAATAAATAAGTCAGTATAATGCCAAAACTTGTTGTCCCTCCCTCAAATCTTGTTGTCCCCAGTGTCGGGTGGTACGAATTGCACACCCCTGATATTAGCCAAAGCGCTCTATAAATGCCTCCCTTTCCATCTCATAGTGTCTGTGTTGAATCTGGTCACTTAAGGTCTGAACAGACAGGCGAGCTGTGAGGGGTAGCTCCTGTGGCATCTGACTGCATGTTAGTCCCTTTAGTCAGATGCTTTACCTTACCCTTTCCCTCTCCAAACTAATGTATTGTTCATGCTGTTTAAAAATCCCTTTGGATATCATTTTCTGTTGCAGTCATCAAATATTGGTCTTTTGACCACCACCGTGGCCTCTGTATAGCACTCAAACATGTTTTCTCTCCATGTACAACCATTTACCTGTCCCATTGAACACTGCCCCAGTGGATGTAATATCTTACAGATGTATTTTTACATCACTAGGGGCAGAGTGTTAACAAAGAAACAAGTTATTTGTTTTGCCATTAGTATCATTATTATGGAATTTCCTCCTTTCAACAACAGCTAATGAAAGACAAGTACAAATCCCTAAAACATAACAACTGTGCATATTACCTCATAACATAGTATACTATTGGTTTGTTTTGATTATAACCAAAGATTGAGTAATATTATTGTAGAATGTGGCTGCCATACCAATTTAAATATACTGGAGTTCTAAACACGTAAGTGTACCTGAACCAGTAAGAGGGCAGGATTTGTTGGCAAAAGATATGAGTAGAGGAAATTATCCTACCTTCTCTGTTGAGGTTCCTTCCTGTCTGCCGATCCCAAGCTCTGCATGAGAAAGAGAGAGAGGCATTAGTATGTGTTTGAGTGCTAATTAAACCTCTCGCTTTCCCATTATAAGAATCATTACAGCACAGCAGGGGGTCCCCAGCAGGAAACTGAGATGCCACTGGCCAGATTATAAACCGTGAAAGCCTTGCCAAGGCTATATTGTAACATTACCCTCCAGCAAACCATGGTAAACCATGAAAACATTGCTGAACATGCACTGTAGAACAATGACTGGTTGCAGTGTCCATGTTGTGAAATTCCACAATGAAAATTTATATTACCAATGGCTGTGCTGCCATATACAAAGCATGATCTCTCCCAGAGAAATTCCAGCACAGACCAGCACAGTTACATAATGGTTAGAGCTATGGCTTTCAGCTGGACTTGGGGCTGGTTTAGGAGCTGATCCAAGAAAAGCAAGTATATTAAAAATGCCTTTGCTGTAAAATATCAGTGTTGTCTACACTCCAAAATGTATCTATTAAATCTGGGCTTGGATTTAATATATCTACTAGGTGTCCAGTAAGAGGCCAGTAAATATCTGCTCCAATTCCCAACTCTTAGCTGGTCACCAGCTATCCAGAAGTTGCTGGAGTTTTCTGCATGACTGACAATGGTTAAAACTTAGTCAAATTAGGGTTAACCATTTTAATATCTCCATTTAAACTAGATACAAATATCTAGCTTTGTGGAACTCTGCTTACAAAAGCTTACCACAGTAAATTAGCATGGTAAGCTTGCGTTTTTTCCATGCTTTTCCCCATGAATATACCACAGTTTGGCAATTAAAAAGAAAATGTTTACAATGCCTCTTTGTGCTTTACAATACTCATCTATGCTTTGCCAAGCTTTTGCTTTGCTTTATTACACTGATTTACTATGGTAAACTTTTATAAGGGACAGGACTTATTACACGTAACACAAGGGAGGACGTGAATAGATGGCTTTTGAAGGCTAATTTCCTGCGCCACCACACCATAAACTCACTTCCTGTGCCGCAGGTAAAAGGATCCCAAAAACTTGCACCAAAGAGAAAATAAAGTCTAGATAACATTTTGCAAACTGATAAGGGTCTTGTGGGAGTGTTGCTAATGAGCTGTTTTTCCAATTCCCAGCATTGTCAATAACCGCTGTACCCTATCAAGCCTCTACAGTTGCAGGCCTACTGCTACTGTCTGCTTAGATGCAGTACAGTATCAGTGGAATGATGCAAAAGGAAATGAGCTTTGCACTTCCTCAAAGAGACAAAGACAGTTAAGACAAGTGTCTGAAACAAACACAGCTGCTATAGTGCAACACCTATCACTAACAGATACAGATCCACACGCACACATACAATAAAATCAACATCAGAACTGAGAGGGAATACGCCCTGCTCTATGCCTCTGTCATGTTTCTAGAAAAGCTTAATCATCTTGTGTCCTTCTCATTTGAATCTGTCTCAAATGTTTCTCCTAAACAGAAACAAAAAGAAACAAATGAAACACAACTCAGAAACGTGAGCAGTTTAAGAGAAAGAAGGTAAAAAAGATCAATTTCACATGCTTTGTTGAATTTTGAGTGTATATTCTACAATATACCGTATCTAAAGATGTTCATTGCCACAAAATAATAAACTGCATCTTTTCATCTTAAAGTGAATGATTTCAGTAAAGAAAATCTACAAATGTGTTTAAAACAGTTTATTATGTATATGTGAACACCTTCACATAAATATACAGTAGTGTGCAAATGTATCTGCATAAAACCCTCTGAATGTGAGAATTTCAATATCTGGTCAGTAATCAGTGATATAGAAACAATAGGCACTCATGTGTGAAAATGTTAGACCACTTAAACAACTTCTAAAAAGTCTCATGCATTTTACCATTTGATGATTATGAGCGCCACATTTTCTTTTACTATTTTAAATTAATTGCATGTGTGGACTATTAAAGTCATCAATTAAATTAGACAATCACTAATTTGCCTATTTTGACAATTTTCCAAGATGTTCAGTTACAGTGGTTTGATTTCATACGCACAACAAATCAAAACAGAGGGAGCATCACAACTATAATACACATTTATTCTTCATTCAATTACCACTGGGTGAACTACAATGAGCTGTGTTGTGCGTTTGGTCTTGTATCAGAATACAAATGTTACAGTCACCTATTACGATACGATATGTCATGAAAGAACCATCCATTGATACACCATTATTCACCAACAAACACACACATAGACACATTCACAGGAAATTCCATGCAATTTAAATAAAGAGACAGATCTATGTGGTTGGATATGACACATGCATGCCTTTCATCTTTGCATATCTGGTTCAAATCCACCTCAAGCAGCTATTTTCAGCACACTCCACAGCAGTCTAGAGAAACTCCATTAAATCTGTCTCAGGTATGCTTCTTTAGTGTTGCACATACATAACGACACTCTGTGGATAATCAATCAATTATTTTCCTGTCTGAATGGACTGTTACTACTGAATTAAACCATTTCAATGACAATACTTATGTTTTAAAACAAAATGAACAATACACTTATAAAATGAACGGTCTTTGCAGTCAGTGTGTTAAAATTGAATGGATTTTTCACAGTTTCTGGACTAGAAGCTTGCGGATACATTTTGACACAAGCAGTCAATTTCAATTTCTCAAACCTAAGGACAATGTTATTTTCCCCATTAATTAGTCATTAAGCAGACGCTTTTAAACAAAGCGACTTAGAGACTAGGGGGTCAACTATGCATCAATAACTGCTGCAGAGTCACTTACAATAGGACCCTGGTTTTACATCGCATCCAAAGGATGGGACACAAGGAGGTTAAGTGACTTGCTCAGGGTCACACACAGTTAGTTAGTGGCTGAGCGGGGATTAGAACTGGGTACCTCCTGGTACCAAGCCCCTTTTCTTTAACCACTGGACCACCAAGCCTCACATCCAATTCATTATAGTCAGCTGGCTTCAGAACTGGAGCTAAACTGACTACCATTGAAATGAATATTCCAAGAAGTGCATCACTAGTAACAAGAAGTGAATTGAGATCTATGCATAAGGCTCATACATTTGGAAGAGATTAATAACTGTCGTAGCACAGCCAAAGTCTCTATGTTTGAACAGAGAATGAGTTCTGAAACAGGTGTCCATCAGTAAGAGGGATATTCAACTCACAATTAGAGCAGCTCCTTATTACCACCTAGTTGCTTTTGGAGTGATGTTCAGTCACTAGATAATAGAGAAGCAAAAAAAGTAAAGAGTTAAACATCTACCGATTTAAAACACACGAATGCCACGCCTTCGGAAGTTTGACTTAATTTCGGCAGGGAAATAAAAAGTAATTTAATCAAGTATTTACATTTTAATCATGGCAGAAAGAATGTTTGACAAGACCACACACAGACACATTTTAGGCACATTAGCATACCCAGTGCGACAATAGTGTGCTTTGAACTTAACAAATACACATGAACATGCTTCTGTAGTTGAAAAAAAAAAACAATTAGCACATATAATGCTGAGTTTCATTAAACATTATTCTTTTAAATAACTGAATAGCTCTCATGAAAAAAGTCCACCTGCTTGAATCTACAAAACAACCAAGTAGTGCCTTAAAACCACCCTGCAGTATTCCTGCAATACAGAACTTGTCTGAATCCACACCACCACTAATGGATCAGAAACTACAGGGACCACAAACTCACTGACTGCCCTCTCACATACCTCCACTCATTTGTCAATGCACCTGCTCGTCCACATGAATACTTAGTCACAATCCAGTGCTTTTTCTTCTCTCAAAGTCTTCTCCCAAACTTCCATTTATTTAACCACAGATAACTTTGGTGCTATCATCCTGTAGTCACCTGTTCCGGTTTTATTTTCCCCTCTTATTCTCTCTCTCTCTCTCTCTGGCTGTCTGTCTCAAACTGAGTTACTGAGCGTGCTCAGATTGTGCCTGTCTTTGCGGAGTTGTTGTACTTTAAATGCGGTTGCCAGGCGATAAGCTTGCCTAGCTCCAGGCACAGGCAGTGAAAAAAAAAAAGGGGGGGGGGGGGGGGGGGGTGGGTACTAATTACTGGTCACACCACTGTTCTGAGAGATAGAGCTTTGATTTGGGGGGTACAAGGGAGGTAGGCTTGGTAAATGACTCATGGCTGGGGGGAAGGGATGGTTGTGATTTGAAAAAAATAAATAGGGAATCATATTATATAATCATATTATATACTGTACCATAGTGAAACTAGCCAGTGAACAATGGCGGTTGCTTAAATAAATAAAAGCAAGGTGTCACCTTAGAATGTGTACAATAAAACAAGCATTGGAAATGTACAGTTTTTTTTTTCTTTTTTTATTTAAAATGACGTAAGTTGCATTTTATTATTTATTTGATTTATCTTTTAAAGTTAGACACAGACTTATTAGGGTTTTTATGCTGTCAATTGAACCACTTACACTTCCTTGGTCATTCACGTCAGCAGTGTCTTCAGGCCTGGTCACAGAGCGGCTCACGTAGTAAAAGCATGGCTGCGTGGTGTGCAGGGTGACTCATACAGTCAGGGCAGCGCAGGTTCGCGTCCTGGCTGTGTGAAGTCACCGGTCTTTGCTGGGGATTCCAGAGGGAGGGTCGTATTAGCTCTGGTGCTCCTGCGGCTTGAGGAGAGACTGTTCTCATCAAGATACAGGGGACCCCAGTGGCCTGGCACCTAGTAAGCTCAGAAGGACACCTGCAGGGCTGGTCTTTGTCTTCCAGAGACCAGTAGCACTTACACACAGAAACTCGAGAGTGGATGTCAAATAGGAAACTCGCTTGGTCATGGGATCGTAGGACACCCACTTAATATTCAGTTCTCCAGAGCTGTGTGGGGAATTGCTGCAGTGATGGGGGGAAATAAGTTAACATTTTACCCCTGATAAATTTAGGGGTAAAATAATAAAAAAAAAAAAAAAATTAAACTAAATTAAAAAAAAAAAAAATGTCACTGGTTTAAAGTATGGCAGTCAATCGGGGAAGCAGCTGGCTAAGAAAAGAAGCCATTAAAGGGGTAAGGACAAAAAAACAAGCAATGATAGGCTAATTGAAGGCAAAGCCTGCAAACAGAGATGTCTTAAACCTAGTGCAGTAGCAGATACCATGTTTTAAAATGTTTACTATAATATGTATTTATTTCAACACTGGATATCCGAGATTTATATAACGAATGGAAATGCACAACAGGTAAGATTTATGGAATTATTTTGTAGCTGCCTTCACTTTAAAGTCTAAAGAAATGATTCAATTGAAGGGTTTCAGTGATAGCTCTGACTCTTGAGCTGTCAGTTCCAGGGAGGGCAGATAAACCAGTCTATTACAGACAGCTGTGCAGGGAAATTAGTCAATGCAGATTGATAGCGCAGGCAAAAAGATATAATCATCCTGGAACAGTCTAATGACTGGAGCATGAATACAAGGAAGAGGTATAATCAGAAGTGCTGGGGAATTGGCAGGTTGTACAGCATAAACAAGGTTCTGTTATTATTTCACAAGATGCCGCACTGAGTCACACCACACATGATGAGGAGAAATAAGGAATACTGTAGTACTGACTCACAGTAGCACTTGTTCTATCCTAAAGTGAAATCAGTATTGATTCATTGATGTACAGGTAGTTTACAAAATTATCCCTTCCATGGAAATTAGGGCTGTTTCTTATCTGTGCTGCAGCTCTCTAAATGGAGATCTAGCACTTGGCCTTAAGGTAGATGTGAATCCAGTCTATAGCCTGCAGGCTCCAGCCTAACTGCCAAGGGTACGCAACGAGAATTGAAGAGCAGCTCCTAATCTCACAGTCAAGCCCCTTCACACAGACACAAAAAAATCACAGTACTGGAGCAACTGAAATGAGAACCACTTTGACATGCAAATATCATGATAAAAGGGAGCATGATTGTGTAATCGGAGGACAAAAACTGAACCTTCAGTTCCCCTGAGCTGTGTTGAGAATTGCTAGGGTAAGGGTGCAGGGTAGAAATAGTCAGCAGCCAGTCTACTCCAGGCTGCTGAGTAGAAGGGAGCAGAAAGAGTGCTCTGATCCCGAGCAGTAGTGAAAAGAAACATAAGTTTGTGTTTAACCTGTGTATTTATTTTGTGTTTACGTTGCAGGTAAATGGCATATCCGCCAGCGAGCTCATCAGGGACCTGCAACCAAAAGTGTAGTTATTGCTCCGAAGGAGCTAGGTGTTTGTTTGTGTTTGTTTATTTTGTTTTTGTGAATTATTAAAAATAGTGTGTCAGCTATCAAGTTCTGTTTCCTGGGTCTGTTTGAAAGGGGCAATGAACCGTGTGAGTAGTTGAAGCTCATTTACTATATACATATACAGTGCCTTGCAAAAGTATTCAGACCCCTGACCAATTCTCTCATATTACCGAATTACAAGTGGTACATTGAAATTTTGTTCTGTTCGATATTTCATTTTTAAAAACTTAAACTCAAAATCAATTATTGTAAAAAACTGAAATATCTTGCTTGCATAAGTATTCAATCCCCACACATTAATATTTGGTAGAGCCACCTTTCGCTGCAATAACAACTTTAAGTCTTTTGGGGTAAGTATGTACCAGCTTTGCACACAGTGTCGGAGTGATTTTGGCCTATTCTTCTTGGCATATTTGCTCCAGGTTGTTCAGGTTGGTTGGACAACGCTTGTGGACCGCAATTTTCAAATAGTGCCATAGAGTCTCAATGGGATTGAGATCAGCAGTTTGACTGGGCCACTGTAGGACATTCACCTTTTTGTTCTTGAGCCACTCCAATGTTGCTTTGGCCTTGTGCTTGGGATCATTGTCCTGCTGAAAGGTGAATTTCCTCCCAAGCTTCAGTTTTTTAGCGGACTGAAGCAGAATCTCTTGCAGTGTTTTCCTGTATTTTGCTCCATCCATTCTTCCTTCAATTGTAACAAGAAGCCCAGTCCCTGCTGATGAGAAGCATCCCCACAGCATGATGCTGCCACCACCATACTTCACTGTAGGGATGGCGTGTCTTGAGGCATGGGCAGTGTTAGGTTTGCGCCACACATAGCGCTTTAAGTTTTGGCCAAAAAGCTCTATCTTGGTCTCATCTGACCACAAAACCTTTTCCCACATCGCAGCTGGGTCACTCTCATGCTTTCTGGCAAACTCCAGACGTGCTTTCAGATGGTACTTTTTGAGTAACGGTCTTGTCACCCTCCCATACAGGCCAGTGTTATGCAGAGCTCTTAATATGGTTGACTGGTGCACCATTACTCCACTCCCAGCCACTGAACTCTGTAGCTCCTTCAAAGTGTTTGTTGGCCTCCTTGTGGCTTCTCTCACAAGTCTCCTTCTTGTTTGAGTGCTGAGTTTTGAGGGATGGCCTTTTCTTGGCAGTGCCTGGGTGGTGTGATGCAGTTTCCACTTTCTGATTATTGATCCAACTGTGCTCACTGGGATATCCAAACACTTAGATATTATTTTGTACCCTTTCCCTAATCTATGCATTTGTATTACTTTATCTCTAACTTCTGTAGAATGCTCTTTGGTCTTCATTTTCCTTCAGATTCACAGCCTTACCAATGATCCTTCAACAGTGGGGTTTTTATCCAGAAAATGTGGCAGCAACTTTAATGGTTCACAGGTGGAGGCCAATGGTAAGGTAATTAATTGTGTCCTCGTTAGGACAATTTCTTTCATCGGTGCAAATTGGGAGCTTCCACAGCACAGGGGTTGAATACTTATGCAAGCAAGATATTTCAGTTTTTTATTTTTCTTAAAAATATTTCCCAACATAAAACCAATGACACCTTACAATAGTAGTTTCAGTGTTTAAAAATAAAATATCAAACAGAACGAAATTTCAATGTACCATTTGTAATTCGATAATATGAGAGAACTGGTCAGGGGTCTGAATACTTTTGCAAGGCACTATATATATAATAAAATACCGTGTTGATAAACCGGTGGGTTTTAATACTACTGTACACTACAAATTAACTTATACATCACCCTATCAACCCACCCCTAGGATTCTCAAAGTATTGTGTTGGTATTCTGCCATAACTGCTTTCTAATTTAGGGCATTGCGATCAGATAGACGGGTTCTAATAACATTGTACGCCGTACTTACAAAGCTAATATACATTTCACCTCAGGAGGCCCTAAGTTCAAATTGGTCTCTGGTCACAAATCAAATGGTGTACTCTACTAAACCTAGCCCTAGATAACAGTCTAATAACAGTCTATATGACAAGCCCAGCACACAATGTGGTATTGCTTGAGGCCCGGAAATAAAAGATAGGCCTGCCACCAGCCCTCCAAAAGAAATAAGATAATTTAGTAATCTGGTTTACTATTATAAGACACCTGACTTGCTCTATATATTTTACTATGACTCTATGAATAATGTCCTTACATTTGAATTCAATAACTGTACCAACAGAAAGCAACAACAAAGAAAGCAGACCAACGAAACGAATTTCAGGTCTTCAGTATACAATAAATAAAACTGCTGTGCCTTGGAATAGACTGACCTGCTCACAGAAGCAATTCAAGCAGCTTATGTATATTTGCACTAAAGCTGCAGGCAGAACAATGTCCTTTTGAAACCAAGTCTTTTTATTTTATTTATTTATTTACTCATTTGTATGCACTAGTCCAGACAGTCAGTTGTTTTGAAACTAATGTTGCTTCAGCATAACATAAAACGAGCAGCACACAATAAACCTTCAGTGCTCACAGTGCTGCGGATTGATAAACTTGTTGCATCACTTTCACATACTGTAGGCACTGTTCGGTAACTCTAAACCTCTGTTTTCTGATACAATTATTTACTTACAGATATAGACAAAAGTTCAAATATATATGTAGATCTATTATTTAACATCATGTAATCAAAAAAACTACAGAATTATATCTCAGAAGTCTACCGGAAGCCAAAATAGTAGAATAGTATTTCATCTTAGATTTCAAAAAGATTTTTCAATTTTTGTCAATTTTTCATGAAGTATATTGAAAACTACATAGCAGTATGTATTACCAATTATTCAGTAATAATTATTCAGCAGGCTTCAATTGTCTTTATGACGCAAAATTAGTTAATTCTATAGGGTGATGCAAAACTTTTGGCCATAGCTGTGCTTATATTGTGCAAAAAGATTTCAACATTAAATACATTGTAACTATGCATAAAAAAAAACATTGTAATTATGTGTAAGTACACATGTATTTATTATATAACTACTGTGTAATAAGTAATAAGAGACACTTTTTTAAAGCTTTGCCCGGTTCTATGCTTATTCTGGTTCAGAAATTTAACCAACGGTGCAATATCTCTTCTGGTACTTTTGAATTCAGGCATTTAGCCAGTTTAGCATCATTAGTTATATTATATCTGTACAAAGCTCACATTAAAATTACTGAAGGTCTATGCACAGTACTGAACTTTTTTTTCCAACAATTTTCTAAAATGCATTCATCTCGGGTTCAGATCAGCACTGAGGTGTGCGGTGAGGGGAAGCTCCAACTGCAACTGTCAGCATGTTGTCTGACTGTAGCTGGGCCATTTTCCCTTACTGCCATAAACACTAAATACCTAAATGTATTTTTTTATTTGGAATCAGCAATTATTTTTCTGATTTTCTCCCCAATTTGAAATGCCCGATTATTTTTATTTCAAACCGACCCACTGCTGCCAGACGAAGATGAAGTGTGCTGTCAGCTGTCCGCTTCTTTTGACTCTGTAGGTCTGCCATGCAGCCACCTCAGAGCTACAGCGTCAGAGGGCCACAGAGATCTGGGCAACTTACAGGCAGGCCTGCAGGCAACCGGCCAGTCCACAGGGGTTGCTGGTGCAAGGTGAGCCGAAGACACCCGGGCGTTGCTCGGCCAATTGTCAGCCTCCCCCTGGGAGCTCCCATCCATGGTTGGCAGTGGAATAGCCTGGACTCAAACCGGCGACCTCTAAGCTATGGGGAGCATCCTGCACCACACAGAGTGCCTTTACCAGATGTGCCACTCGGGAGCCCCCCAAAATGTATTTTTAATTAATAATAGAAAAAAAAATGATCTGTTTTGTTTTTCTTTTGAAGCTTACTCAGAACTGAGGTGGGGCTGCTGTTTCTATGAAGAATATTCTCCAGCTTTGCCTGCTATGAACAAGTGGTTCTTTTTCTAGTTACATAAGCAGAGGTTATATATATCTTCCTGGTTTCTCAGCTAGATCTGAAGAAGAATGAATGCTCAGATAAGGAACAGTTGCGACAGGTTTGGGGAAAGACTTCCTCCCAGCGAGGTATTCAGTAGCACTAAGGAATTGAAATCTCTCACATACGCAGCTGTATAGTGTAGAGCCTCTCATAGCATAACAGGTCCAAGTGTCAACGGATTAGCACAATGCCTCCTTGCCCTTAGGTATTTGCCAGGTCACATTTCCACAGCCAGCAGCTGCACCTGTGCTTCTGTACGTGACTGTCCTGTACGCAGTGATGGCTCAAACCCATTCACCATTTATGGATTCAATGGGAGATATGTCATCTTTACTGTTTAATCGCCCAAAGAGGGTACATGCTGTGTTCTTAGAAAAAAATAATTCTTAGAATACTCCTTTGATTTTACATATAAGCTCATGCACCTGACTCTTGACTACAAACGCCCCCTACAGCTGAGAAGTTCAAAAACAAGACGTGGGGCTGAGCTGTTTTTAAATCTCAGCATTACTTTATACACCAGCATGGTCAACTGTAACAGTAACATTGTTAAAGACTCAATTAAAGCAGAGCCAATGGATTTGTGAAAATTCCAGTAAATCTTATCTTGTGTATATGTACCTGCCATACCGTGCATAGAACACGTGACACAATCCTAAAGTTAAATAGAGGGCAGGGGCACAATACCCAGATGAGTTCATCAATCCCGATCAAATATAATAAGTTAATATGTTGTTTGTTGGGTATCTCTCATTCTAGCAGAAATAATTTTGTCCACAGTCCAAATTGCACGGGATCACAATAAGCAACATCTTACACATGACATTTAAAATAAAATAGTGGTAAGAAACTGGATTGGAGAGTCTTCTAAAATAATGAATGCTGTAGCTTTAAGTAGCGTTTACTTCCACTTGGACTGCAACACTATTGCTTTGAGCTACAGCACGCTGACATGCTTCTAGATAAGCACCTCACAGGCCATCACGGGATGCATTAGTGGAGTAGCTAAGCTAGAGGTTGTGGGTGATCTTCAGTTTGTAACCGTTGAGATTCTCAGCTACAATGACTGCATCTCTCCCTGCAGTGAAATTAGGGGAGATGGATTCAAATTGTCATCTCCCATACTTTGTTGCTTTTTTATTTTGTTTGTCAGGGGGAGGGTGTGTGTCCCCAACGATGTCATACTTTGGACATGACTCCCCAACTGTGAGCCAGTGGTTTTGGAGAAGGCAATAAAAAAATACCCATAAATCAGTGCAACGGAGCCACCGAGAATCAAGCTAATGGAGCTGGAAGACATGCTGTCATCTCAGAAATGATGTCAGCCTGGGCAAGCCATGCCAAGGTATAGTGGCGGTCTGCAGGGAGGGAAGGCACATGTTTGGTTACGTGTTGGCAGCCTGGTATCTGGGAGCTGAGAGTCGAGTGACAAAGACAGGAGGCTGTTAGTTTAGACCACAAGATTGACTGCTAGCAGTCTATCTTTTGTGGAACATTATATAAAAAAGATAGGATAACATTCTTCTACGAAATTTCTTCTCAGTGACATATTGGGCAAATTGGTGGCAGCCATTTTGTGTCAAAAGCAATTTATACAGGATATGCCTGAAGTCAATGTGGTATCATTATTGGCAGTCACCATTGCAAAAACATGTTTTGGAGTAAAATGACCAACAATTGTCCCACATAATCATTCTGCATTGGTAGTACATTCATATTTCGGGTAGCACAGCACTTGTGGGACAGATTTCTATTTAAAATATTTTCCTAAATTAAAACAACTATGTATTCACGGATACCAAAACATTTAGTGAGGGGTCTGAGGTGGGAAATCAACGATAAATAATATACTGCTTGGTTTATTACCTGAACGTTTAAAAATATTTGTATAAACAAATCAGGAGTTTATCAGATTATAGCCAAATTCCAACTGGAACTTCTAGAAGAGGCTAGGAGTCTGTGACAAAAGTTTTGTGAAGATTGGTCTAAAGGCTCATCACCTTGTAGACAGTGTGACAGACATGATCAGCATATTTTTTTCATCAGGACCCTATGAATAAAAATTCCTGGGAAATTTAAGAAAAAGTAAAAACATCAAGCAAACCTAAGATTTATATAAAACTCAGTGACTACAATTTCAGCTGCTGTTTTTTCCAGTGTTTAAATGCAATGGGACCTCTTTTAATATACACCCCTCTCTACAGCGCAACACAGTCTCTGTTTAAAGCATATTGGCTTTTAAATTAGGCATCAAAACATTCCTATCCAAAACTGTTTTTAATCATAACAGACTGTGTTGCTCAAACCAATGTGCAATACTCTTTGATGTAGCTAAGTTTCTGTCAAATATTTTGACTTGACGGGCACTAGGCAGTTATTGTAATTGTATTAATTTTTTATTAGGGTTATCATTCAACACTAAAACAATTAAAAAGGCATTTGCTCCAACATAAACAGCTCCAATTACACATTAAACATAATCAGAAAAATTAGGTTTGAGTCCCTAACAATTAGCCTAAACTATTGTTTTTTTTTGTTTGTTTGTTTCTTTTCTTGTGCATAGGAAATTGGTGTTTTGAAAAAGACTGATGTGAATATAATGTGAGCAGTCCCTTCAATCGTGGCCCTGTGGTGACTTTGCGATATGGACTTACAGTAGCTGCTGTTCTTGTCTGTTTATCTTGTTGGAAATTGAAGTATTACTATGTTAGGATATTCCATTTTTAGATGAAGTGGCTTCAGATGTTAATGTTTATATTGACCTTACTATTGTATGATCAGCTTTAGCTCACCTACTCTTTCTGTCTTTGTAAATGTAGAAAAGGCAGACTAGAATAGTTCAGAAGTCACATTGACACATGCATTGAATGGAATGAGGAAGGTGGTTTAGGCCTGGCATTTAGAATATTCCTGACAAGCTTAAAGCAGCTTAATATAAATAGTACGGGAGCAACAGAACCCAGAACCACCCAGAATGATTGCAGATACCAGAAAATTACATTTGAAGCCACTTTATTTAATTCTAATAAATGTGAATTTAAGACCATAAAATAAAATAATGACTCTTATGAGCTTTGTGATCACAGACCAGTTACTAAAAAGCTACCTAGACTATGAAATATTCAAGTGGAAGGTTATGCAATGCAATTGGGTTACAGATCCGAGCTGGGGGGCAACATAACAGTTTTCAGACCAAACACCATGAAAACTACCATGGCATTGAATGGTAGAGATAAGACCAACATCCTAATACTTAATCTAAACACTACTTAAAAATGTAGTCAGTGAAAAATATGTTCAGATTCATTTCGTATAGAGTCTAACTGTAAATGAAACCAATGCATAAACAATGACAGAAATAAATAACATTTGCTTCAAGGTGCTCCATGTGCACAGTTTAGGGTGAGGTAGTAGTGGCAGTGACATCCAGGTTGTAGTGGCAGTGATGTCCAGGTTGTAGTGGTAGTGATGTTCAGTTTGTAGTGGCAGTGATGTCCAGGTTGTAGAGGTAGTGATATCCAGGTTGTAGAGGCAGTGATGTCCAGGTTGTAGTGCTAGTGATGTCCAGGTTGTAGTGGTAGTGATATCCAGGTTGTAGCGGTAGTGATGTACATGTTGTAGTGGCAGTGATGACAAGGATGTATTTGTAGTGATGTCCAGGTTGTAGTGGCAGTGATGTTCAGGTTGTAGTGGTAGTGAGTCCAGGTTGTAGTGGTAGTGATGTCCAGGTTGTAGTGGTAATGATGTTCAGGTAGTAGTGGCAGTGATGTCCAGGTTGTAGTGGTAGTGATGTCCAGGATGTAGTGGTAGTGATGTCCAGGTTGTAGTGGTAGTGATGTCCAGGTTGTAGTGGTAGTGATGTCCAGGTTGTAGTGGTAGTGATGTTCAGGTTGTAGTGGTAGTGATGTCCAGGTTGTAGTGGTAGTGATGTCCAGGTTGTAGTGGTAGTGATGTTCAGGTTGTAGTGGTAGTGATGTTCAGGTTGTAGTGGCAGTGATGTCCAGGTTGTAGTGGTAGTGATGTTCAGGTTGTAGTGGCAGTGATGTCCAGGTTGTAGTGGTAGTGATGTCCAGGTTGTAGTGGTAGTGATGTCCAGGTTGTAGTGGTAGTGATGTCCAGGTTGTAGTGGCAGTGATGTCCAGGTTGTAGTGGTAGTGATGTCCAGGTTGTAGTGGTAGTGATGTCCAGGTTGTAGTGGTAGTGATGTCCAGGTTGTAGTGGTAGTGATATCCAGGTTGTAGTGGTAGTGATGTACATGTTGTAGTGGCAGTGATGTCCAGGTTGTAGTTGTAGTGATGTACAGGTTGTAGTGGAGGTGATGTTCAGGTTGTAGTGGTAGTGAGTCCAGGTTGTAGTGGTAGTGATGTTCAGGTTGTAGTGGTAGTGATGTCCAGGTTGTAGTGGTAGTGATGTCCAGGTTGTAGTGGTAGTGATGTCCAGGTTGTAGTGGCAGTGATGTCCAGGTTGTAGTGGTAGTGATGTCCAGGTTGTAGTGGTAGTGATGTCCAGGTTGTAGTGGCAGTGATGTCCAGGTTGTAGTGGCAGTGATGTCCAGGTTGTAGTGGTAGTGATGTCCAGGTTGTAGTGGTAGTGATGTCCAGGTTGTAGTGGTAGTGATGTCCAGGTTGTAGTGGTAGTGATGTCCAGGTTGTAGTGGTAGTGATGTCCAGGTTGTAGTGGTAGTGATGTCCAGGTTGTAGTGGTAGTGATGTCCAGGTTGTAGTGGTAGTGATGTACATGTTGTAGTGGCAGTGATGTCCAGGTTGTAGTGGTAGTGATGTCCAGGTTGTAGTGGTAGTGATGTCCAGGTTGTAGTGGTAGTGATGTCCAGGTTGTAGTGGTAGTGATGTCCAGGTTGTAGTGGCAGTGATGTACAGGTTGTAGTGGTAGTGATGTCCAGGTTGTAGTGGTAGTGATGTACATGTTGTAGTGGCAGTGATGTCCAGGTTGTAGTGGTAGTGATGTACAGGTTGTAGTGGAAGTGATGTCCAGGTTGTAGTGGTAGTGATGTCCAGGTTGTAGTGGCAGTGATGTTCAGGTTGTAGTGGTAGTGATGTCCAGGTTGTAGTGGTAGTGATGTCCAGGTTGTAGTGGTAGTGATGTCCAGGTTGTAGTGGTAGTGATGTCCAGGTTGTAGTGGTAGTGATGTTCAGGTTGTAGTGGTAGTGATGTCCAGGTTGTAGTGGTAGTGATGTCCAGGTTGTAGTGGTAGTGATGTCCAGGTTGTAGTGGTAGTGATGTACATGTTGTAGTGGCAGTGATGTCCAGGTTGTAGTGGTAGTGATGTCCAGGTTGTAGTGGTAGTGATGTCCAGGTTGTAGTGGTAGTGATGTCCAGGTTGTAGTGGCAGTGATGTTCAGGTTGTAGTGGTAGTGATGTCCAGGTTGTAGTGGTAGTGATGTCCAGGTTGTAGTGGTAGTGATGTCCAGGTTGTAGTGGTAGTGATGTCCAGGTTGTAGTGGTAGTGATGTCCAGGTTGTAGTGGCAGTGATGTCCAGGTTGTAGTGGTAGTGATGTACAGGTTGTAGTGGTAGTGATGTCCAGGTTGTAGTGGTAGTGATGTCCAGGTTGTAGTGGTAGTGATGTCCAGGTTGTAGTGGTAGTGATGTCCAGGTTGTAGTGGTAGTGATGTCCAGGTTGTAGTGGTAGTGATGTCCAGGTTGTAGTGGTAGTGATGTCCAGGTTGTAGTGGCAGTGATGTCCAGGTTGTAGTGGTAGTGATGTCCAGGTTGTAGTGGTAGTGATGTCCAGGTTGTAGTGGTAGTGATGTCCAGGTTGTAGTGGTAGTGATGTCCAGGTTGTAGTGGTAGTGATGTCCAGGTTGTAGTGGTAGTGATGTCCAGGTTGTAGTGGTAGTGATGTCCAGGTTGTAGTGGTAGTGATGTCCAGGTTGTAGTGGTAGTGATGTCCAGGTTGTAGTGGTAGTGATGTCCAGGTTGTAGTGGTAGTGATGTCCAGGTTGTAGTGGTAGTGATGTCCAGGTTGTAGTGGTAGTGATGTCCAGGTTGTAGTGGTAGTGATGTCCAGGTTGTAGTGGCAGTGATGTCCAGGTTGTAGTGGTAGTGATGTCCAGGTTGTAGTGGTAGTGATGTCCAGGTTGTAGTGGTAGTGATGTTCAGGTTGTAGTGGCAGTGATGTCCAGGTTGTAGTGGTAGTGATGTCCAGGTTGTAGTGGTAGTGATGTCCAGGTTGTAGTGGTAGTGATGTCCAGGTTGTAGTGGTAGTGATGTCCAGGTTGTAGTGGTAGTGATGTCCAGGTTGTAGCGGTAGTGATGTCCAGGTTGTAGGGGTAGTGATGTCCAGGTTGTAGAGTGATGTCCAGGTTGTAGTGGTAGTGATATCCAGGTTGTAGTGGTAGTGATGTCTACGCTGTAGTGGCAGTGATGTCCAGGTTGTAGTGGTAGTGATGTCCAGGTTGTAGTGGTAGTGATGTTCAGGTTGTAGTGGTAGTGATGTCCAGGTTGTAGTGGTAGTGATGTCCAGGTTGTAGTGGTAGTGATATCCAGGTTGTAGTGGTAGTGATGTCCAGGTTGTAGTGGTAGTGATGTCCAGGTTGTAGTGGCAGTGATGTCCAGGTTGTAGTGGTAGTGATGTCCAGGTTGTAGTGGTAGTGATGTTCAGGTTGTAGTGGTAGTGATGTCCAGGTTGTAGTGGTAGTGATGTCCAGGTTGTAGTGGTAGTGATGTCCAGGTTGTAGTGTAGTGATGTCCAGTAGTGATGTCCAGGTTGTAGTGGCAGTGATGTCCAGGTTGTAGTGGTAGTGATGTCCAGGTTGTAGTGGTAGTGATGTTCAGGTTGTAGTGGTAGTGATATCCAGGTTGTAGTGGTAGTGATGTCCACGTTGTAGTGGCAGTGATGTCCAGGTTGTAGTGGTAGTGATGTCCAGGTTGTAGTGGTAGTGATGTCCAGGTTGTAGTGGTAGTAGTGATGTCCAGGTTGTAGTGGTAGTGATGTCCAGGTTGTAGTGGCAGTGATGTCCAGGTTGTAGTGGCAGTGATGTCCAGGTTGTAGTGGCAGTGATGTCCAGGTTGTAGTGGCAGTGATGTACATGTTGTAGTGGTCCTGATGTTCAAATTGTAGTGGCAGTGATGTCCAGGTTGTAATGGTAGTGATGTCCAGGTTGTAGTGGTAGTGATGTCCAGGTTGTTGTAGATGGCAGTGTGGTAGTGATCCAGGTTGTAGTGGTAGTGATGTCCAGGTTGTAGTGGTAGTGATGTCCAGGTTGTAGTGGTAGTGATGTCCAGGTTGTAGTGGCAGTGATGTCCAGGTTGTAGTGGTAGTGATGTCCAGGTTGTAGTGTAGTGATGTCCAGGTTGTAGTGGTAGTGATGTCCAGGTTGTAGTGGTAGTGATGTCCAGGTTGTAGTGGTAGTGATGTCCAGGTTGTAGTGGTAGTGATGTCCAGGTTGTAGTGGTAGTGATGTCCAGGTTGTAGTGGTAGTGATGTCCAGGTTGTAGTGGTAGTGATGTCCAGGTTGTAGTGGTAGTGATGTCCAGGTTGTAGTGGTAGTGATGTCCAGGTTGTAGTGGTAGTGATGTCCAGGTTGTAGTGGTAGTGATGTCCAGGTTGTAGTGGTAGTGATGTCCAGGTTGTAGTGGTAGTGATGTCCAGGTTGTAGTGGTAGTGATGTCCAGGTTGTAGTGGTAGTGATGTCCAGGTTGTAGTGGTAGTGATGTCCAGGTTGTAGTGGTAGTGATGTCCAGGTTGTAGTGGTAGTGATGTCCAGGTTGTAGTGGTAGTGATGTCCAGGTTGTAGTGGTAGTGATGTCCAGGTTGTAGTGGTAGTGATGTCCAGGTTGTAGTGGTAGTGATGTCCAGGTTGTAGTGGTAGTGATGTCCAGGTTGTATCCGGTAGTGATGTCCAGGTTGTAGTGGTAGTGATGTCCAGGTTGTAGTGGTAGTGATGTCCAGGTTGTAGTGGTAGTGATGTTCAGGTTGTAGTGGTAGTGATGTCCAGGTTGTAGTGGTAGTGATGTCCAGGTTGTAGTGGTAGTGATGTCCAGGTTGTAGTGGTAGTGATGTCCAGGTTGTAGTGGTAGTGATGTCCAGGTTGTAGTGGTAGTGATGTCCAGGTTGTAGTGGTAGTGATGTCCAGGTTGTAGTGGTAGTGATGTCCAGGTTGTAGTGGTAGTGATGTCCAGGTTGTAGTGGTAGTGATGTCCAGGTTGTAGTGGTAGTGATGTCCAGGTTGTAGTGGTAGTGATGTCCAGGTTGTAGTGGTAGTGATGTCCAGGTTGTAGTGGTAGTGATGTCCAGGTTGTAGTGGTAGTGATGTCCAGGTTGTAGTGGTAGTGATGTCCAGGTTGTAGTGGTAGTGATGTCCAGGTTGTAGTGGTAGTGATGTCCAGGTTGTAGTGGTAGTGATGTCCAGGTTGTAGTGGTAGTGATGTCCAGGTTGTAGTGGTAGTGATGTCCAGGTTGTAGTGGTAGTGATGTCCAGGTTGTAGTGGTAGTGATGTCCAGGTTGTAGTGGTAGTGATGTCCAGGTTGTAGTGGTAGTGATGTCCAGGTTGTAGTGGTAGTGATGTCCAGGTTGTAGTGGTAGTGATGTCCAGGTTGTAGTGGTAGTGATGTCCAGGTTGTAGTGGTAGTGATGTCCAGGTTGTAGTGGTAGTGATGTCCAGGTTGTAGTGGTAGTGATGTCCAGGTTGTAGTGGTAGTGATGTCCAGGTTGTAGTGGTAGTGATGTCCAGGTTGTAGTGGTAGTGATGTCCAGGTTGTAGTGGTAGTGATGTCCAGGTTGTAGTGGTAGTGATGTCCAGGTTGTAGTGGTAGTGATGTCCAGGTTGTAGTGGTAGTGATGTCCAGGTTGTAGTGGTAGTGATGTCCAGGTTGTAGTGGTAGTGATGTCCAGGTTGTAGTGGTAGTGATGTCCAGGTTGTAGTGGTAGTGATGTCCAGGTTGTAGTGGTAGTGATGTTCAGGTTGTAGTGGTAGTGATGTCCAGGTTGTAGTGGTAGTGATGTCCAGGTTGTAGTGGTAGTGATGTCCAGGTTGTAGTGGTAGTGATGTCCAGGTTGTAGTGGTAGTGATGTCCAGGTTGTAGTGGTAGTGATGTCCAGGTTGTAGTGGTAGTGATGTCCAGGTTGTAGTGGTAGTGATGTCCAGGTTGTAGTGGTAGTGATGTCCAGGTTGTAGTGGTAGTGATGTCCAGGTTGTAGTGGTAGTGATGTCCAGGTTGTAGTGGTAGTGATGTCCAGGTTGTAGTGGTAGTGATGTCCAGGTTGTAGTGGTAGTGATGTACAGGTTGTAGTGGCAGTGATGTCCAGGTTGTAGTGGTAGTGATGTCCAGGTTGTAGTGGTAGTGATGTCCAGGTTGTAGTGGTAGTGATGTCCAGGTTGTAGTGGTAGTGATGTCCAGGTTGTTGTAGTGGCAGTGATGTCCAGGTTGTAGTGGTAGTGATGTCCAGGTTGTAGTGGTAGTGATGTCCAGGTTGTAGTGGCAGTGATGTCCAGGTTGTAGTGGTAGTGATGTCCAGGTTGTAGTGGTAGTGATGTCCAGGTTGTAGTGGTAGTGATGTCCAGGTTGTAGTGGTAGTGATGTCCAGGTTGTAGTGGTAGTGATGTCCAGGTTGTAGTGGCAGTGATGTCCAGGTTGTAGTGGTAGTGATGTACAGGTTGTAGTGGCAGTGATGTCCAGGTTGTAGTGGTAGTGATGTCCAGGTTGTAGTGGTAGTGATGTACAGGTTGTAGTGGCAGTGATGTCCAGGTTGTAGTGGTAGTGATGTCCAGGTTGTAGTGGTAGTGATGTACATGTTGTAGTGGCAGTGATGTCCAGGTTGTAGTGGTAGTGATGTCCAGGTTGTAGTGGTAGTGATGTCCAGGTTGTAGTGGTAGTGATGTCCAGGTTGTAGTGGTAGTGATGTCCAGGTTGTAGTGGTAGTGATGTCCAGGTTGTAGTGGTAGTGATGTCCAGGTTGTAGTGGTAGTGATGTCCAGGTTGTAGTGGTAGTGATGTCCAGGTTGTAGTGGTAGTGATGTCCAGGTTGTAGTGGTAGTGATGTCCAGGTTGTAGTGGTAGTGATGTCCAGGTTGTAGTGGTAGTGATGTCCAGGTTGTAGTGGCAGTGATGTCCAGGTTGTAGTGGTAGTGATGTACAGGTTGTAGTGGCAGTGATGTCCAGGTTGTAGTGGTAGTGATGTCCAGGTTGTAGTGGTAGTGATGTACATGTTGTAGTGGCAGTGATGTCCAGGTTGTAGTGGTAGTGATGTCCAGGTTGTAGTGGTAGTGATGTCCAGGTTGTAGTGGTAGTGATGTCCAGGTTGTAGTGGCAGTGATGTCCAGGTTGTAGTGGTAGTGATGTCCAGGTTGTAGTGGTAGTGATGTACATGTTGTAGTGGTAGTGATGTCCAGGTTGTAGTGGTAGTGATGTACAGGTTGTAGTGGTAGTGATGTCCAGGTTGTAGTGGTAGTGATGTCCAGGTTGTAGTGGTAGTGATGTACATGTTGTAGTGGCAGTGATGTACATGTTGTAGTGGTAGTGATGTACATGTTGTAGTGGCAGTGATGTACATGTTGTAGTGGTAGTGATGTACAGGTTGTAGTGGTAGTGATGTACAGGTTGTAGTGGCAGTGATGTCCAGGTTGTAGTGGTAGTGATGTCCAGGTTGTAGTGGTAGTGATGTACATGTTGTAGTGGTAGTGATGTACAGGTTGTAGTGGTAGTGATGTCCAGGTTGTAGTGGTAGTGATGTCCAGGTTGTAGTGGTAGTGATGTCCAGGTTGTAGTGGTAGTGATGTCCAGGTTGTAGTGGTAGTGATGTCCAGGTTGTAGTGGCAGTGATGTCCAGGTTGTAGTGGCAGTGATGTCCAGGTTGTAGTGGTAGTGATGTCCAGGTTGTAGTGGTAGTGATGTCCAGGTTGTAGTGGTAGTGATGTCCAGGTTGTAGTGGTAGTGATGTCCAGGTTGTAGTGGTAGTGATGTTCAGGTTGTAGTGGTAGTGATGTCCAGGTTGTAGTGGTAGTGATGTCCAGGTTGTAGTGGTAGTGATGTCCAGGTTGTAGTGGTAGTGATGTCCAGGTTGTAGTGGTAGTGATGTCCAGGTTGTAGTGGTACTGATGTCCAGGTTGTAGTGGTAGTGATGTCCAGGTTGTAGTGGTAGTGATGTCCAGGTTGTAGTGGTAGTGATGTCCAGGTTGTAGTGGTAGTGATGTACAGGTTGTAGTGGCAGTGATGTCCAGGTTGTAGTGGTAGTGATGTCCAGGTTGTAGTGGTAGTGATGTCCAGGTTGTAGTGGTAGTGATGTCCAGGTTGTAGTGGTAGTGATGTCCAGGTTGTAGTGGTAGTGATGTCCAGGTTGTAGTGGTAGTGATGTCCAGGTTGTAGTGGTAGTGATGTCCAGGTTGTAGTGGTAGTGATGTCCAGGTTGTAGTGGTAGTGATGTCCAGGTTGTAGTGGTAGTGATGTCCAGGTTGTAGTGGTAGTGATGTCCAGGTTGTAGTGGTAGTGATGTCCAGGTTGTAGTGGCAGTGATGTCCAGGTTGTAGTGGTAGTGATGTCCAGGTTGTAGTGGTAGTGATGTCCAGGTTGTAGTGGTAGTGATGTCCAGGTTGTAGTGGTAGTGATGTCCAGGTTGTAGTGGTAGTGATGTCCAGGTTGTAGTGGTAGTGATGTCCAGGTTGTAGTGGTAGTGATGTCCAGGTTGTAGTGGTAGTGATGTCCAGGTTGTAGTGGTAGTGATGTCCAGGTTGTAGTGGTAGTGATGTCCAGGTTGTAGTGGTAGTGATGTCCAGGTTGTAGTGGTAGTGATGTCCAGGTGTTGTAGTGGCAGTGATGTCCAGGTTGTAGTTGTAGTGATGTCCAGGTTGTAGTGGTAGTGATGTCCAGGTTGTAGTGGTAGTGATGTCCAGGTTGTAGTGGTAGTGATGTTCAGGTTGTAGTGGTAGTGATGTCCAGGTTGTAGTGGCAGTGATGTCCAGGTTGTAGTGGTAGTGATGTCCAGGTTGTAGTGGTAGTGATGTCCAGGTTGTAGTGGTAGTGATGTCCAGGTTGTAGTGGCAGTGATGTCCAGGTTGTAGTGGTAGTGATGTCCAGGTTGTAGTGGTAGTGATGTCCAGGTTGTAGTGGTAGTGATGTCCAGGTTGTAGTGGTAGTGATGTCCAGGTTGTAGTGGTAGTGATGTCCAGGTTGTAGTGGTAGTGATGTCCAGGTTGTAGTGGTAGTGATGTCCAGGTTGTAGTGGTAGTGATGTCCAGGTTGTAGTGGTAGTGATGTCCAGGTTGTAGTGGTAGTGATGTCCAGGTTGTAGTGGTAGTGATGTCCAGGTTGTAGTGGTAGTGATGTCCAGGTTGTAGTGGTAGTGATGTCCAGGTTGTAGTGGTAGTGATGTCCAGGTTGTAGTTGTAGTGATGTCCAGGTTGTAGTGGTAGTGATGTCCAGGTTGTAGTGGTAGTGATGTCCAGGTTGTAGTGGTAGTGATGTCCAGGTTGTAGTGGCAGTGATGTCCAGGTTGTAGTGGTAGTGATGTCCAGGTTGTAGTGGCAGTGATGTCCAGGTTGTAGTGGCAGTGATGTACTGGTTGTAGTGGCAGTGATGTTCAGGTTGTAGTGGTAGTGATGTCCAGGTTGTAGTGGCAGTGATATCCAGGTTTTAGTAGTAATGATGTTCAGGTTGTAGTCGTAGTGATGTCCTGGTTGTAGTGGTAGTGAGGTCCAGGTTGTAGTGGTAGTGATGTACATGTTGTAGTGGCAGTGATGCCCAGGTTGTAGTGGCAGTGATGTTCAACTTGTAGTGGTAGTAATGTCCAGGTTGTAGTGGTAGTGATGTCCAGGTTGTAGTGGTAGTGATGTACATGTTGTAGGGGCAGTGATGTCCAGGTTGTAGTGGCAGTGATATCCCGGTTGTAGTGGTAGTGATGTACAGGTTGTAGTGGCAGTGATGTTCAGGTTGTAGTGGCAGTGATGTCCAGGTTGTAGTGGTAGTGATGTCCAGGTTGTAGAGTGATGTTCAGGTTGTCGTGGTAGTGATATCCAGGTTGTAGTGGTAGTGATGTCCAGTTTGTAGAGAGATGTCCAGGTTGTAGTGGTAGTGATATCCATGTTGTAGTGATATTGAATTCTACACTGCAATGGCAGTGATGTCCAGGTTGTAGTGGCAGTGATGTCCAGGTTGTAGTGCTAGTGATGTACATGTTGTAGTGGCAGTGATGTCCAGGTTGTAGTGGTAGTGATGTCCAGGTTGTAGAGGTAGTGATGTCCAGGTTGTAGTGGTAGTTATGTTCAGGTTGTAGTGGCAGTGATGTCCAGGTTGTAGTGGTAGTGATGTCTATGTTGTAGTGGCAGTGATGTCCAGGTTGTAGTGGTAGTGATGTCCAGGTTGTAGAGGTAGTGATGTCCAGGTTGTAGTGGTAGTTATGTTCAGGTTGTAGTGGCAGTGATGTCCATGTTGTAGGGGTATGATGTCCAGGTTGTAGTGCTAGTGATGTCCAGGTTGTATTGCTAGTGATGTCCATGTTGTATTGGCAGTGATATCCAGGTTGTAGTGGCAGTGATGTCCAGCTTTTAGTGGTAGTGATGTCCAGGTTGTTGTGGTAGTGATGTCCATGTTGTATTGGCAGTGATATCCAGGTTGTAGTGGCAGTGATGTCCAGGTTGTAGTGGCAGTGATGTTCAGGTTGTAGAGTGATGTCCAGGTTGTAGTGGTAGTGATGTTCAGGTTGTAGTGGCAGTGATGTCCAGGTTGTAGTGGTAGTGATGTCCAGGTTGTAGTGGCAGTGATGTTCAGGTTGTAGAGTGATGTCTAGGTTGTATTGATAGTGATGTCTACGCTGTAGTGGCAGTGATGTCCAGGATGTAGTGATAGTGATTTCCAGGTTGTAGTGGTAGTGATATCCAGGTTGTAGAGTGATGTCCAGGTTGTAGTGGTAGTGATGTCTAGGTTGTAGTTGTAGTGATGTCCAGGTTGTAGTGGTAGATGTTTAGGTTATAGTGGGAGTGATATTCACGTTGTAGTGGTAGTGATGTCCAGGTTATAGTTGTAGTGATGTTCAGGTTGTAGTGGGAGTGATGTTCCGGTTTTAATGGCAGTGATGTCCAGGTTGTAGTGGCAGTGATGTCCAGGTTGTAGTTGTAGTGATGTCCAGGTTGTAGTGGCAGTGATGTTCAGGTTGTAGTGGTAGTGATGTTCAGGTTGTAGTGGTAGTGATGTCCAGGTTGTAGTGGTAGTGATGTCCAGGTTGTAGTACTAGTGGTGTCCAGGTTGTAGTGGCAGTGATGTCCAGGTTGTAGTGGTAGTGATGTTCAGGTTGTAATGGCAGTGATGCTCAGGTTGTAGTGGTAGTGATGTCCAGGTTGTAGTACTAGTGGTGTCCAGGTTGTAGTGCTAGTGATGTCCAGGTTGTAGTGCTAGTGATGTCCAGGTTGTAGTGGCAGTGATGTCCAGGTTGTAGTAGTAGAGATGTCCAGGTTGTAGTGGTAGAGTTGTCCAGGTTATAGTGGTAGTGATGTCCAGGTTGTAGTGGTAGTGATATCCAGGTTGTAGTACTAGTGGTGTCCAGGTCGTAGTAATAGTGATGTCGAGGTTGCTTCCGCTGATTTTTGGTAGCTTCAGCTCCCGTTCTCTCAGTTCAGAAATACAAAACAAAAAAACACAACAATGCTCCAGCTTGTTACTTGTTCAGCGCAAGTGGTTCTGCTCATATAGCTGCGCCCGCTTTGTACTGCCAAAATCCTCCATGTGATCAGCATGGCGCTACACCTTATTCAATCACACCACAGCTGATCACAATATTGTTGTTTAGCAATCTTATATCTACGCCCTTTCACCAAGATGGCCAACTTCTGGTTCCGTCCTACCATTGAGTCTGCCCATCCATATGAAGGCGTACCACGAACTTTATTTAGCGCCCTTCCTGATCGAGAGGTAGAGTTACAGCTCAACATTAAGAGAAGTAATTTAACTGTCCTGCTAATTCAAAATTAAAAACTATTCTTTCTATTTTGAAAGAGTATTTAAACATGGAAATCTGCATTAATCCCAGCAGCGATATTGACTGACAACTTCTTCTCTTCTCCTGTATTCCAGGCTAAAAGCTAGTAGACCAGGTAGCTTTTCTGCAAGAGGACAATGTAGTGATTGAGCTCTACCACTATTTTAGAAGAGGCAAAGGACTGGGCTGCATATATAGTGAGGACAGCTGTATTTCCAGCAGAAACTGTACAATTTTGTGAGGTCAGCCCCCACAGAACAACATGGTTAATGTCAGGGTTAACCACACTGGTTATTGGGGATACTAGTTTCTGTCTGCTCCTGAAGGAATCTAGGCAGGCATCCTTGCTCAATTGAATCCTTGTGTTTCTTGATCTTATTAGGTTGAACACTTATGATGTTAATAAAAGGTGTAAGGAAAGAAACATTGTCAGGTCTTAATGGATCCCGTTGATTCAACTAACATGGCTAAGTAACCCATTCCATACTCTCAGGACTCTGTGTGTAAAGAAGTGTACGATATCCTCGGTCCTGAGGAAGTATCCACTTATTTTTCAACTGGTTTCTGTGCTGCTGTCAGGATGTGACTGGTGTGTCAGTAAAGGAAAGTCCAAAAAGGAGATATTTATAATAACCAGGTCTGTTCTATTAAATCCACTCCCTCCTATACCTACCCTGATATGGGGGTTTAAACAACGGGTCTTTAAAATTTTAAAACACAGTCCATAAATCCCACAAGCGTGTGTAAAAGTACTCAGAGTTGGTGGCTGTTGTGGTGCTGTGTTGTGCAGAGGGAGTGGTGCTCCCAGATGTGTGTGCTGGCTCTGTGGTTGCAGCTCCCAAGCCGCTACTCGTCTGCAATAACAAAAAAAATTACGAACGCAGCGCTCTGGCACCTTAGTGTCAGTGTTAGGGGCCGTACTCACGTAGCTTTGTCCCCTTTGCCCCTTGCCAAACCCCTCCCCATGATCAGCATGGTGCCACGCTCTATCCAATCACCACGTACCCCACGGCTGATCACAAAGAAGTTGTTCAGCAGTCTTACAGCTACATCCTTTTACCAAGATGGCCAACTTCCGGTCCATCCTACCATCGAGTCAGCCCATCCCAGTGAAGGTGTACCACCAACCTCACTTAGCGCTTTCCTTCTCTCCCAGTCACAGCTGTGGTTAACCTTTTGCGGTACTAGGTCGGACCAGGTTCGACGTTACAATTTTCCCTTTCCAGTCCGATGTCAGACCCTGTCCGACATCAAAAAGACGTAAAGCACAGGTCTCTAGTCGTTTTTTCTCCAGAAAAAGCCAAGAAAACCAATTTTAGTGGCCAAGTGAGATCAATAGGAGCCAAATAAAAATAAATAAATAAGGGGATGTGTGGCAGGCTGGTGAGTGGATAGAGGCCCAGAGACAGACTGCAGTTCAAAAAATCCTAATTTTATTATAAATAAACACAAAAATAAAGTGCACAAGGGCAAAATAAAAATCTTTAAACACAAAAAGAAAGACAACAAAACAAAACTTACAAAATTAAGGTTTCCAGGCTGGGCAATGCCTTCACTGGATTCACAAATCACAAAAACCCCACAAACACCAATCTGCTTCCTCAGCTCCCTCCTCCCAAATGAGAAGCAGAGGCCTCCTTTTATGTCAGGTGGCTGGGCGCTGATTGATCGTTAATTAACCTAATCAACTAATGAACCCCAGCCACCTGAACATAATAAACCCAGGCAGTTAGGGGAAATTAACCCCATCCCTGCCAATTTAAAAAGGGCAGAGCTTTGCTCTGCCACAGGACGTATCTGAGCAATACAGTCTGCACCACAGAAATAACACGGACACAAACATAGGCAACAGCTGCTTCCACATCCAGCACTCAAAGAATATCACACAGACATTTGCAGAGCTTTTTGAGATGTTATAGTAATAAAATAATGACTTGGATCACATTATTGAGGAGTTTGGTGATAAAACGAGTGACCATGGGAGGATTTATTAGTATGCACGTCTATAAAGAGGTATGTGAAAAATACAGCAAACAAGGGGTGGGGCTTGGCTAGAGATACAGTACTGATGTCCTTTTGCTATGCAGGGCCTTTTAAACCTGTTTTACTCTGAAAAAATATATATTTTAAACAGCGCATGTAAAATAAACAGTGTGTGTGAAAATAAATTGGATGATGGACAACTGTAATGTCTATCCACTCTGACATAATGATCAAAGCAGAAACAGAATTATATAAAAAAGTAATGATGTAGTCTTTGCAAGTTGAAAATATACCACAATTTCAATTATTTTTTGCTTTAGCACTGATTGTATTCTTTCGGTTTTGTGGGGGAAAGGGGTTGCTGGATACAACATATCAAAACAGGATGTGGCAGACTACTCTAAATGTTCTCTGGCTGCATAAAATCTTCCATACATTTTTCAAAAACGACTAACTGGGGAGAGGGTAGTAGACATGCAAGAGACAGTATTCAGGAAGTAACTGGAACAGAAACAGGGAAGTAATGAGCACGCAGTGACATCATCATAGCAATCAGGGCGCTAAATTTATTTTGAGACACTGATCGATCAAAAACCTGACACATTTTCGATTTGTCATACTCTGGTGGCAGACGGGAAGTTACACAACAAAATGTTTGTTTGAACTGAATGTATTTCTTTTTTTTTTTTGCTGGGCTGCTTAAAATATCTCTGTGTTGAATTGAAAGCTTGTGGAAGACTGAATGTTGAAACGTGCTTAGTCACAAAAGTTTGAAGATCTTAGTGGAGCTATTCTAACCACAACCTTCCATGCTGCAGCCCAGCACTTTCTATAATCACTGTGTTGCTCAAACCTAATATCTTCCACAATGTAACCCAGCGATTCAAAAACCACTGGCCTACTCAAACCCACAACCTTCTACACAGTGATATTTCTCTAATGCGAACCCACTATCTTCCACAATGCAATCCAGCACCTTTTTAGAACTATTTGCCTACTCAAACCCACTACCTTCACACAGCAACCCAAAACTCTCTCTATCCACTGAGTTACTCAAACCCTACCTTACATATTGCATCACAGTGCTTTAAACCACTGAGCTACTCAAACCCGTATCCTCTGACTTCCTATTCGCACAGCAGGCGGCCAGCGCTTTAACCAGTGAACCACAATTTATTAAAAAAATTTTGGTGGAGAATCTCAGGTCTATCTAAACGGCTCCAGACAGCAGAACACACAAGATCAAACACAGGGTAATTAGCGAGGTTAACATAGTTGAAACCTAATATCTTCAAGGCTGAGCTGTTACCACTACAAAGAGATGGCTGCTTGATTACTTGCAGCATCTAAAAAAAAAAAAAATGCCTTTGGAAAATTAGGCAAAGAATTTTTTAAAATTAAATTTAAAAAAACACCTTCCAAGAGCGACAGACAGTCAGGCTGCACAAGCAGCACATTCATGCTAACAGAATTTATATTGGGAGGGAAGCAGTTTTGGGAAACAAATTATTTGAGTCAGTTCCACAGAAATGAGTACAATTTAAAACTGAAAAATAAAGTACTAATGTCTGGCAGACAAATTGTGCACCCCTGACTAAACGCATTCCATGCTGGCGGAGTACTGCGGCACTAGTTTTCTGAATGAGTAAAACATTTACAGTGCGATGCTACAGGGACAGGATTATCATTTCCATTCAATTCAGCCCTAGAAGACAGCAGAAACACACAATCACATTAAATTCATTTATAAACATTTTTAACAAAAACAAAGCGTGCCCAGAATCAGAAAGTTATAAGAATGTGGCAGTGAAATTATTTCTGCTGGAAACCCGTAATGGAACTTTTTTGAAAGAATCATAAAATGTAGCTGTGCACCAACTATAAAGTAATTTATAATATATGTAAATACCCTTCAGTCAGGACTTCAAACTGTTTCTGAGATATGAAGCTTTGACACAGTGGTTGTGGCTGCTTTATAATACAACTAGAACAAAATAGGGTTTATTTTTGTTTAAGACACTGTGACGAAGTGCCCGCCCCTGTGTATATTTTCTGTTATATGTTGCATGTGATGTGTTAAATGTTGGTGTATAGTCATTTGTGCACGGGATATAAATGGATCTGTGTAACACAAGTGTTTAAAATGTATATGTGTATTTAGGCACGAGGATTGCACAGCACTTCACGTGCAAGTAAAAAATAATAATATGTGAGCATGGGGAATTGCACTTTATTAATTCACGTGCAGTTGTACCGAGACTCCAATTGAATGATTGATTAGCAATCGAGTCTTGGTACAGCTGCATAAAAACAGCATGTTTTCACCCACTCACGGTTGGGTGTTCGGGGAGTGGAGAACAGGATAGGAGATGGAGGGTGTAACTGTGATTATAATAAGAATAGTAAAATATCTGCTCACCATATTTTTGTTTAGTATTAGTCCGTTTTTGTTTGTCTTTTTATTTTGGCATAGAGTGCCATGTCCTGTGTTTGTGTTTGTTTGTACAACCTTTTTATTTTCTGTTCTGTTTATTAAATGCTGAGCGAAAACATTCGCTCAGCTCCACCAAACCACACCTCTCCGTTGCTTATTTCCTGGCTCTGGTCTGACTCCACCCACTCCAGCTGTCTTTGTGACAGACACCAACAAACTCGACCTGAGCAAACACAGAATACATTTCTGTACAAAGCCAATATTTCAAAGCACTTGGGGTTCATCACCCAGAAAGCAAAGAATCTAATATGGCAGTGTAACAGGGTGATGTTACATACAGGGGTCATCACTGAATAACACTGAGACAGACACTGAGCATTGGGAGTGCACAGATTTAATTGCAACACAGGTTCTGCCACTAGGGTACCAGCAATGGTAGCCATAGTATCAGATTTAATAAACAAAACAAAGCTAAAAATAAAGGTTTGCCACACAAGGTGAGCATTAGTCCCACTAAAAGGAGCGTGCCACTCCAGGAACCTACTAACTTCGCAAACCCTCTCCATACTGTTTAGGATCAACATCCTCAACTACTTCTGGGCTCCCAGAGTCAGGGCATCCTCATGGTGACACTGGCCTCTTCAAACTGTCTTTTCAAAACGGCTTTGCCTGGATAATGCCTTCACGTGTACAGTCTTGCAGTGGAAGGGTTTTGTGTAGAAGTTTTTTCAATGGAGCAAATGCTCTCCTTCTCGATTTCAACACAGCAAGCTTTTGCTCAGCACCTGTCTGTATGGCTATGGTCGTGCAGTAGCCTCAAAGTGTGGTGCAGACACTTTTCGAGCTGTGCGCAGGGTCCCCGGGTCCCCGGGTCCCCGGGCACCCCCCCACACCCCACACCCCTCAGCCAATCAGGACCTCCCGGTCAACTCAGCACTGGGCGAGCCTACCTGCTAAATTCATTGCTTAGTAATGTGTCTCTTGTTGCGTGTCCTAGCTACTTCCACGAGGCACACATGCACTCACAAACCAGCTACAGGGTACTCACTATCACAGGCAGCCACCTAAAGGTCAAAGGTAAACATGACAGGTGCTGTTAGATTTTGCCTAATGAGTTTCCATAACACTAAAAATAGGAATCCGGATCTGAAATCGTTCTTTTTTCAGGGAGATATTTCAAAATAAGTAAGCCACTTTGTAAAATTATAATTACTGTTTTTGTCCAGTAATCTGTAAACCAATGGTTCTCAAACATTGTCTAGTTGGGTCCTCCTATTTAAGTGAGTAGGTATGATATTTGCTTAATTTGTTCCATCAAAGAGGAACCATCATTTTAATGGACGGCACAGACAGCTGCAGAATTTAATATAATACTGTTTATGACATCATCTTTGATGCCTGACTTGCACGTCCACAAGGTTAGCTCCTGCTAGCTGTCATGAAATATGTTCTGAAAAGAAAAAGAATTATGAACAAACACCCCCCCCCAAAGTTTCTGGTGTGTTGCCGAGTGGAGAGTCTATTGCTCATTCTTGTGGCGAGGTGAAATCTCTTGTGATTGCAGGCCGGCGTCTCTCAAGGAAGCACAGCCTTCCCCACAGCCTGTTCCTTTTCCACAATTTCTTGTGGCTCCGCTTTCCAAGCCAAAACACAAGAAAAAAAGTATAAAACAAAATAGTGCGGTTTTGGGAAGGAAAAAAAAATAGGTGGGTTTTTTAATGAGACGAGATGGCAATGGACCAACTCATGTCAAACAAGAACACAAGCCAGAGTTATGAATAGTAGTCCACACATACCAGCATGTCCAAATGACTGCCTTAACTATTTCTGCCCTCCACAACACGATGCTTAAAGGGAATTTTTCGTGATACTACAGTTTACATTTTCCTATAAATCTAGAGAATTGCTTCTCAAATTTTGATTCTATATTTGTCTGTACATTCTGTTGTATATGTCATCAACTGTTCTAACTTTCAACTCACAGCCATGGTAGGGGATGTATGTCACTGATATACTTGTTATTATCTTATTGAGTCTTCAATTTTCTCAATAATGTGGTGCTCGGAGCCTAAAAAGATACAATGGAATATAAGTAAAATTTAAGTACTGTAGCTTCAATGATCAAGGATTTAAGATATGTTCAAATCGCATTACATAATCTTCAGCTACATACTTTTCCCACTGGTATATGATTGCAAAAAGGTGCCTGTGAACCACTTTTACAGTAGCGGCTGGATCCTGTGACAGATATAACCAAAGCTTAAAACAAAATTGTCTAGATGGTGCTGGCGCTCTCCAATATAAAAACACTTGGGCTGGTCTATCCTATGCTGCACATGTCTATATACTGCTGGCAACTATAACTGAACTCAGATGAAATCACCTTAATGCACACAAAAAAAACAACCTTTGAATAAGATCCACTCATTGAATATTTCATTAGAAGGGAACAGTACTATGAAAATGTAATTTTAAGCTAATTTCAATTACATTAACTCCTACTTTTTATGAAAGGAGAAAATTCCATGTTAGTGTTACAAACCTGTAAAACAAAAAAAAAAGAAAGTGCTTAAGATACTAATATTAAGAGAGCTGTTTGTGTTCTAGTTTTATAACCAGTGTTATTCTCCCTTCATAATAATTTAATTAAAGGCTGGAGGAAAAACTCTGAAAATCTCCACATGTCCCCACAAATACCAATAAATATTCACATTTTCCTGTTTGTAATTCGCAGTGTAGAAATGCATCTCTGGTTATCCACGAAGGCTGAGCAATGCTGTGCTTGTGAAACCTGGCAAAAATCTTGGCTGCCTATCGCAGCGGGCTATATTATTTCCTCCTGCACGTATTTCAAATTCATGTCCTGCCTCTTTCCAGCTTCAGCTTCCAACTTTTACTACCTAAAAAATTAAAAAAATGCTCAGATTCTACATTCACTAAAACAGAGAAGGAGTTAAACTGTGTAACCTTACTACTGCCACTTTCTCAACATTTCAGTCAGTGCCAGCTATGTGACCCCCCACTCCACCTCTGCACAGCATGCAAGTGAAGACAGACAGAGGTCCCAAACTATTTCTCTTACTAACAGGGACATGTGTTCTACAAGTTGGTCCAAGACTTGGAGCTGCGTGCTGTGTATTCTCATAACACTCATTCATATCCATGCATTAAAAAACCATACCACAGTCTCTACAATCCACAGCTCTTGTAAATAACCTCCGTCTGGGCGCCACCTTAGATTCCCAAGTCGGTACATGGGATCCCTATGTGGGCCAATATAGACTGACCGTGGCTTCTGTAACTAGACCCTGTCTTGCATCATCAGCACAGGGATCACATTCTACCAGGCAGTGGGAAAAACATTCTGGGAGTCTCTGAGGATAGGGTGACTTTCCAAGGGGAGCCGAGACCCATGTGAGAAAATTCCTTCCGTCCCTGCCAAAAAATCCACAAACTACACTTTTACTACTGACAGGCCTTTTGGAAGAGGATTTTCTCAGCTTTCCTGTGCTGTCATTACCGTGCATTTTAATAATGACTAGTCTGAGCATTCCATTCTCCGCTCACTGATGTTACATTGCTCCTTAATAAGGAGCACTAGTCTACTCTAAAACACTCCACTCTCAGCTCCTCAGCACTCTAATTACCAGAATCTTAATAAGCACCATGCTCAGCTCTCGATGCAAGGTAATATTTTTTTTGGGACCTAACTAGTACGAACATTGCTTATGCGTGTGTGTGTGCTTAATTCATTGGCAACTCCAAATGCAAGGAAACGGCTAGATGTTATCTTTCCAGAAGTGGGTGAAATCATCCCTGCTATGAAAGCAATGGAGAGGAAGCTGCGGATTATGCGAAACAAACCACAGAAACAACTCGGAAACCACGGCTCAACGACAAAAGCAAACCCAGAGATCGTTTGTTCACACGGACAGGGGGACTGAGAACGAGCATTTTTCCAATTAAATGTGCCGTGCTATTTACTTGTTTATTTAGAGCTGACTGCTGAAAAAATGTGTCCGTGTGAGACAGGGTTAAACAGCACTCTTGCCCACATCTGAATAGTGGGTTTATGGCGAGACCTCTCCACTGCCCTTCTCCGTCACTAGGTTTAATGACCCACATCACATGGGAAATCAGTTTGGAACCTTCCAGGAATGCACAGAGCTGCATTGCAGGGTGGTGCTTGGTTTTCCATCATCTCCTAAGCCAACACTGGAACTCTGTGGCTCACGAGACTTTGTAAATTTCACCTCCCAGCGTTAGCAGTCCACAAGTGCCCAGATCACTTTTATGAATATCAAACAGCATTTTATTAGCAAGTACTTTTAAATGTAATTTTCTTTTTCACCCAATCCTTCTGAGTAGTTCTGGGTTCTGTTGAGTTATTATCATTTTTATCAATGGTATCTTTACATGGCTTTGAGCTGCTTTGAGCTTGTCATTGGAATCCTAAATGCCTGGACTGAGCACACATTCCAGTCAAATCATTTGACGTGACCTTTTAGCTGTGCCAGCCCCACCTCCTCTCCTGTCACATAGACAGGGAGGAGATGGGGCTGGCAGAGTTGAAAGACGATATTGTCACATGACTTGAATAGAATGAGAAAGACTGTTCAGTCCTGGCTCTTATGATTCTCCAGACAAGCTCAAAGACAGATAAAGGCAGATTTAAAGGAAACTTACAACTCAATATTGGCGCAATAGCACTCAGAACCCTTAGAATGACTACAAATATCTGAAACAGTAAGAAAATTGGAATAGTCTTTAGTATAAAAAATATTCTATGAACCTTGCTGAGCTTTTAAAAAATATGTTTCAGGGTTATAATGGAAAAAATGAACAAAACAAGAATTTAAAAAGTTTTTGACAAAGTCCTGTATAAAAGATTCATTCTCAAACTGAACGCAGTAGGGATTCAAAGAAATGCATGTACATGGATTAGGGAGTGGTTAACATGTAGAAAACAGAAAGTACCGATTAGAGGAAAAACCTCAGAATGGAGCGAGGTAACCAGTGGAGTACCACAGGGATCAGTATTAGGTCCTCTGCTATTCCTAACCTACATTAATGACTTAGATCCTGGTATAGTAAGCAAACTTGTTAAATTTGCAGATGACACAAAAATAGGAGGAGTGGAAAACACTGTTGCAGCAGCAAAGGTCATTCAAAATGATCTAGACAAGATTCAGAAATGGGCAGACACATGGTAAATGACACTTAGTAGAGAAAAGTGTAAGGTACTGTACGCAGGCAATAAAAATGTGACTATCATATGGGAGATACTGAAATTGACGAAGGAATCTATGAAAAAGATCTAGGAGTTTATGTTGACTCAGAAATGTCTTCATCTAGACAATGTTGGGAAGCTATAAAAAAGGCCAACCAGATGCTCGGATATATTGTGAAAAGTGATGAATTTAAATCAAGGGAAGTAATGTTAAAACTGTACAATGCATTAGTAACACCTCATCTAGAATATTGTGTTCAGCTCTGGTCACCTCGCTACAAAAAGGATATTGCTGCTGTAGAAAGAGTGCAAAGAACAGCGACCAGAATTATTCCGGATTTAAAAGGAATGTCATATGCAGACAGGCTAAAATAACTGAATCTTCAGTCACTAAGAAGACTACGCGGCGACCTGATTTAAGCATTCAAAATTCTACAAGGTATTGTCAATGTCGACCCAAGGGACTTTTTTGACTTGAAAAAGATAAAAAACAAGGACCAGGGGTAACAAATGGAGATTAGACAAAGCGGCATTCAGAACAGAAAATAGCAGGCACTTTTTTACACAGAGAATTGTGAGGGTTTGGAACCAACTCCCCAGTAATGTTGTTGAAGCTGACACCCTGGGATCCTTCAAGAAGCTGCTTGATGAGATTCTGGGATCAATAAGCTACTAACAACCAAACGAGGAAGATGGGCCGACTTTCTAAGAATTAGACTCCAACTAATATGAGTCATGTGTAGGTGAAAGAATTATTACATTTTGTACACCCTATCTTTAAAATAAATGGTGTCCCAAATGTTTTCACATTTACAGTACTACTAAAAAAGCAACTTACTAATAAAATGAGACAACTGTTTTGCAAACTAAGTTTCTTTTCCCTGTGAGCTGTGCATTAGATCAGACAGAGAGTAAGACTGTGGTATGTATGTCGTGCTTAGTTTGTGTCACTGGCATGACTGCCTCACTCCCACATGGGACAACTGAACTGACACTAAACCCTAATATAAAAAAACAAAAACACCACAAAACATTTTTCCAATTAAATTATGCCGTGATGATTGTGAACATTTTATTATTTCCTATAACTTAAGAACAAAGAATGTTTATTGGATAGACGGATAGCCAGAATAATATATTAATGAGAAAGCTGATTTCCCACGCAAAATAAAACACATGTGCATAGGTAGACAGGCAGAATGTGCAAGATACTGCTAGGATCAATGAAGCAATGCTTTTAGCAACCACATATAAAGTGGTTCTCAGCATCTAAGCCTCTATGCAGAAAGGATGCTGGCTGCCTTTAAAACTCTCAATGCAAATAATAGGAATACTAAAATAAACTAAATATAATCCAGTAACAAATGTTTACAATTCTCTTTAATGTTGAAATGAGTTTTGATTCGCTTAGTGGTCCCTTTGAAAGGAATGTGAGCATACTGATTTATTTCCTGAAAGAAGACAATACTATTGTACAATTGTTAACTACAGGTGACAGCAATACAAATGTGTTGGCTTCACAAAAGCCTGCAAATACCACTGAAAAGATATATGTGCATATATATTATTAAATATAAATTGATAAGGACTGGCTACAGCAATGTCAATCGAAGTCAGCACAAAAACATGAGTGCTCCCAAAGTCACTTGCGAGCCACTGTAACACTCAAAACCCAGACTGACGTTCAACTGGATGAGCAGAAGCGCAGGGATACAATACATCATAATGAGCAAAAAAAATCGTGAGTTTCTTAAACGCTTTATTGATTCTGTTGTTTACGTTGGCAAACAAGAACTGGCATTCAGAGGGCATGATGAAGGCACCAATTCCTCATATAGAGGTAATTATGTTGAATTACTTTCACTGATTTCTGACTACGACAGCATGTTAAGCAATAGCCACAGTATTCTCGGGTACCTCAAACAAGATTCAGAACGAATAAAAGCAGAACTACAGGAAGCCAAGTACGAAGCTGTAATGGGAGATTAAACAAACCAAATTCTCATTGGGTGCTTTTTTTTTTTTTTTTTTTTTAAGATTCCATTGATTTTTTTAGTTTTACTATGCAGGATAGCCGCTATAATATCGTTACCTTTGTTAAAAATGTGCATGGATTAATCTACTCATTAATCAACTAATAACCATAAATTAACCGATCAAAAATTTTAAATCGAGTGACAGCCCTAATATAGATACAGTTGTAGTCAAAAGTTTACATACCCCAATGAAAATTTAGAATTTCTACAAATTTCCAAAAACAAAGATTTTTAAGAAAAATATTTTGTAGCAAACGTTTTGCTTTTGTGGATGAGGAAAAAAAAGTTACAAAGAAAATTATATCTACAATTATTTATTCCAGCAATGTTTTTACAAAAGTATTCATACTCTGATGAGGAAAATTAAATTAATAGCTATTTCAGCCATCTTTAGCAATAATAACCTCTTTTAAACGATTAGGATATTTGTCAACGAGCTTTTGGCATGATTCTTTAGTGATTTTTGACCATTTTTCAACACAGAATTGTTCCCGTTCATTCAAATTCCGAGGACTTCTCTTGTGCACAGCCTTCTTCAACTCATACCAAAGATTCTCAATCGGATTTGGATTGGGGCTTTGACTAGGCTGTTCTAGAACCTTGATTTTATTCTTCTTTAACCATTCTGAAGTAGATTTTGATGTGTGCTTTGGATCGTTTTTTTGTGTTGGAACGTCCAGTTGCGCTTTAAACCAAGTTTTGCAGCTGAGGGTTTCAGATGATTGGCCAATATCTTTTGGTATGCTATGGAATCCATTTTATCATGCATTGGAACCAAATTTCCTGTGCCATTAGAGGAAAAACAGCCCTATAGAAGGATATTACCACCTCCAAGCTTGAAAGTAGGTATGGTGTTCTTTTCTTTGTATGTCTCACCAGACTTTCTCCAAACACAATGACTATCAGCGTGACCAAATAGCTTGATTCTTGTTTCATCACTCCAAAAAATCTTTGACCAGAATTCATATCCATCATTCAAATTCCATTTTGCAAACTTTAAGCGAATGTCCTTGTGACATTTTCCTAAGAGTGGCTTTTTGCTTGGCCTGTGGTCATTGAGACCTTCACCATGCAATACTCGACCTATGGTTGAAATGGAAACCCCAGTCCCACTTGCAGCCAAATCACTGTCAATATATTTGGCAGTCAATCTGGGGTTGTTATTAACCTTCCTCAAGATTCTTCTACTTGTTCTTGGTGAATGAACCTTCTTTCTTCCAGACCAAGGGAGCGTTGTGACAGTCCCATGAGTCTTGTACTTCTTGATAACAGAAACAATAGTTGAAATTGGGATACTCAAATGTTTGGAAATCTTCTTGTGTTCTTCTCCATCTTTATGACAATAAATAATTTTCTGCCTAAGGTCTTCAGTTTGCTCTTTATTTTTTTCATACTGACTTATTGGTAAATGACAGCAATCATCCTATGCCTAACCCTTTTATAGTCTCTAAAAATGTTCACCTACAATCCAAAATTTTCTAGTCTTTTCTAGAATTAGCTTCTTTGCATGATCATATTTAAATTTCTGGCACCTTGTAAACAATACTATCATAGCACCAAAGTTATGAATTAGTATTTTTGGAATTTTGCGAAGAAATTGCTTAAATAATTGTAGACTATTTCATCTGCAAAAGCAAAACTTTTTCTACAAATGATTTTTCCTAAAATTATTTGTTTTTGAGAAATTTATAGAAATTATAAATTTAAAAATTGGGGGTATGCAAATTTTGACTACAACGAGATATATATATATATAGTATATAATTATATATATATGATATATATATTATATATATATATAATATATATATCCCTGCCACACAAATGGGCTTCATAAAACCTCATTGAGCATGCATGCAGGAATGAGTTTAAAAGGACAACTGTGCATAGCTGCCCAGATTCCTGTAGCCTCTGTGCAGCAATCAGCCCAAACTACACAAATATTTATTATACTAATGTGGTGAGCTCACTCGGGGAACCTAACACTGCTGTGAACACATACCCCTGGCATTCTAACCATCTGAGCCAGACAAGCAAGCGGAAAGCAGGTTCTCCTACCATTTGCCACCAACCAAGAAATAACTGCCAACTCCTTGTCGTCAATGACAGAAAGATACTGTACGGTTGGTGGGGGGGGGGGGGGGGGGGGGGGGGGCTCGCTCAACTCTCCAGTGTTGTCATTACCTTGCAAGTTATTGGGATATTTCCTAATCTTAACTGTCTAACCTGTTTAATATCATATTATGTCTGTACGCCTGGTAATGTAAATGTCCTAAATTTTATGGTTTCGCATGTTTAAATGGTATAAACTTTATCATATTTGGAATGTTTGTAGACAATCAGAAAAGCCATTCATCCGTTTTTTATGTTTTTTTTTTTTTTTTTTTTTTTAATTACTGCAACACGCATTTGGGTATTCTGTATATGTAAAGGTTTCAAATGCATATGGAAAAGACAGTGAAGAAATACTGACTATGAAATAAATTGGCCTACATTTACTACTGTGTAAATACTAGCTAAACAGCCTGCCAGCACTGCCATTACTCTGCAGCTTAATAATGAGCACTAGTCTCCATTCTCAGTTCACTGTTATTACCCTGCACCTTAATAATGAGCACTAGTCTAAAACGTTCCATGCTCAGCTCTTCAGCGCTGTCAGTGAATTAATTCAGTTAAGTTATGTTGCCCAGTTGTCCTTGATCATACAAGTAGAAGCAGCAGGAGAAGTGTGACACCTAGAGGCTCGTGTAGGACAGAATCCCTGAATAGACACCCTGAGCCAAGGGCACAGAGCCAGTGAAGCCTCGCATTCCTCCAGCGAGCAGCAAGACCACCGAATCACCACGGCGGAGAGGAAGACATTGAAGCAAATGCACATTTTCAAAAAGCGAACGGTCACAAGAAACTACTCTGAACAATAACTGAAAAGCACCTTCCTGCAAGTTGTTTCTTTCTTGTTAGTTTTATGTTAGAATCCATTCATAAAGAATTAAACTGCATTGTAATAGACAGGATAGGGTGGTAATTGCAATACATTGCTGTAGCATTAGCCATACACTAGCACCGTCACTCCTTTTGGAGCAGATTGGGGGTTGCTGGCTAAAGGGAGCACACAGACCGGCCCTGGGCCAAACAGCTGCTTGATGCTTGATCCCCCTTCTTTCTTACATCCGGCTCAGCAGAGATCCGGAACATGGGTTCTGGTGCCAGACTACACTGGCATTACCCCAGGGTGGCACAGGGTTACAGACACTTATTCATACAGACTGCGTGGCACACCAGGCCAATTCACTAAGTGGATATGCATGCCCCTATCATTGACCATGATTGTTGGTAGAACAATAACCAGCTGTGATTTCATATGAGAAATTAAGCAAATTCATGAACGAGAGGAGGCCATTCGGCTCAGTCGGTTCTTAGTAGCTGACTAAATCTCAAAACTTTGGAAGATCCTAGTGATTCTATCAACAACATGGCTTGGTAACCCATTCCATACCCTCAACACCTCAGTCTCTCCACTCAATTTACAACTGATGGAAAGAAAGATATTTCTTTCAAATCATTTTAAACAAACACAGACTTATGTTTTGAAGCTGACACAGGCATGTCACTGTTAAAAAAATTGCCCATATCACACCTGTGTCATAGTGGTGTCTAAAATTGAACTTCATAATCCTGTACCATATGGTGATCTGGCATAAATACTTAATCAGAAACAGTTGATCTGCTTGCTCTTGGAATTCAGAATTATTTTAGTGGAATAGAGATTCTATTTACAAGAACAAGATGGTGCACAGTTTAGTGGATTTTAACTGCTGCTGGTGGTGCTGTGGGCTCTGAATATTCTCTACAACCTTTCATATTTCAACTCCAAAATCTCCAAGCACCACAGACTCCACGAGTGCATTAACTTGACTGAATCATTTCAATATATGCTGTCCACATAACAAACAAGTAACCATGACAAGTAAAAAAAAAAAAAAAAAAAAGTCAGTTTGGTTTGGAATGCACAACTCTCTTTGCGGTTATTTACCAGGCAGTAGAACCTTCATGGTCTGGCACTATTGCTCATATAGGCTACAGTAGGGAATGTCCATGAAAACATGCTATATAGAATTAAAAAGTGTTGACTTTTCCTATAAAAAACATTTTTTTTAATTCTATTTAGCATGTCTATACAATACTGCTATGTGCTCTACATGGCACAAATGTACTATTTCTTATATCCTCTAGGGGATATAAGAAATAGTAGGGGCAGAGCTGTTTATGTATTTCAACATAAGCAATTGCTTTGATGTTTTTATTCCAGATATCACAAATCAAATGTGGAATGAAGCTGAACAGACTGCCCAAGGCACTTTCACTGGACCACAGCGAGAAAGTGAAATCAAGTGAACACATCTGCCGATTATATCCTAATACAACAAATCGATTGCATGTTTCTGATTCAACCTTGCACTGCACTGGCATTGCTGTAGGATGGAAGCTTTTATTTGGATTCAAGCATAAGACAGCATGCGATAGTTACAGGGAAGGAGTTTGTGCTTTGAAATGATAGAATGGATTTTACACAAGATTTAATTCCTAAACTATACAGAATATGCTTGGGTTAGGTCTGAGCCCGAACACACATTTTTTCTTTGAAACAAATATTGCATTTTCTGTGATATATAGAGTATCATATAGTGTTATACATATGTGTAACAGGGTGAAGTGTTACGTGTGTTGGTTGTCACCGAGCACTGGCTGACACAATGGGTGTTGATACACCGCACAGTCGAGCAGATTTGCAGAAGCAGAAGTGCTGACATTAATGGCATCCCTAGTGTCACATTTAATAAAGAAAACTAAAGAAAACAAAGCTAAAAAATAAAGGTTGCCACACAAATGGCAATGTGGGCACCCCCCTATATGCTTTCTCCCTGTTGACGTTCCTGCAGAAACCAAGCGAATAAAGCAGAGTATAATTCATCGCCTTATCAAGAAAACCTGATGTGTTTCTTTGTCTTTTAGCCATCCACGCAATGTAGATTCTGCAACATTTACATCTTTTGAAACAGCTGCTTGAGTTCATCTTATCTTATTATGTCCACTGCACCGAGTTTCATTGTAACAAAAGAACAAATTTAGTTTTTTGCTGTGTGCCATGCTTCGTACTGTATCTGGTACATTCACCCAATGTTTGCAAGTCAAATTGCATTATGGGGGAAATGGGAGCCACGACCTTAACGTGTTATAACCGATTCTGCACTATAACAAGTTGCATTATAATGGAGTAACACTGTATATAGTTAAATACGAATAATTCAACAGTTTAGCTCATTTTAAAGTGACGTCATTTCAATGTGGTCCACTCAATTAAAAAGCTATCTGGTACAAACAATCTGATTGAAATTTCAGATAGCGGCATCGCAACAATATCAGGGTCTACTGTATGTTTGTATGCTTCACTATACCTCTGGCATGCACTTAGCAGGTATTGTGGTCTTTGAGCAGAAAATATAAAAAATAATAACACTATTATTACTTTCAATAAAATGCTGTTTGAAATCTAGGAGAAAACAAAAACCAAAATGCAGACAATTTATTTTCCCTCTGATCTCCTATAGTTAAGTCATTTAGTGACAAGCAGGGGGAAAAAAAAAACATCAGTTTCACTTCAAACTAAAAACAAATGAAATTTTTGGGTTTACATGGATTCTTAATACATTATTCTTCTTGTTCTCCGGATGCTGCTTGTGTCTTTCATCAGTGCAAAGTGGTTGACAAAATAATCCATCAATCATACCTGCTGTGCGCTTCCACTCGCTGTATAGGTTTTGAGTGTGCAGTTTTAAAAGAAACACATTTTATGCATATTTCCATTTTAATACATGATATATTGTGCTACTTTAAAGAAAACTCTTTCTGCTTTCAGGTAGTCTTGTACTTTCTTAGTCACCTGGACAGAGTGAAATTATCCATACCCCTTTCATAAACAGGACACACAGCTTCAGTGTTAATATGCCAAAAACATGTTGTGAATCACAATGTCAAAAGTACAATATGAATTTTGCATGTTATCAAGTTCTCAGGAAGTGTAAGTCATGCCATTTTAGAATAGGGGCTAGAGTACGTATGAAAAGAGACTGTCCCTTCACCTCTGCACTTGCCCTGCACTAATGACAGACAAAGAACAGAAGTTTCCATCACCATCTCTTCACACAAGCACTAAAGCCAGCATCAAAAGACAACTCTGGCATGCCACGCATCTATTGTGCTGTTAAAATATATTTATATATTTATAACCTGCTGGGATTAAGGAGGCACTAGGTAATTAAACCACGCTCAGTCCCAGTGGAAACTGGGAGATCAAATAGTATTTAAAATTAAAACTTGGAGACCCCTTAATCCTTTCCCCTGCCCGGTCTCCTTTATCTTTTTATAAACTCGTTTGGGTTTGAGCGTCAAAGCGTGGTACTGGAGAAGAATGCCCTGCAAGAGATGGTCCAGGTGATGAGGGGCAAGGGGAGAGAGGAGGGGGAGGGAGGCAGGTAATCCGATTGCAGACAGCCCCTCTTTGAGACTAAAAGACGGCCAGAGAGCTCAACAGCTGATGCATGAGGGGAGATCGGAACATGCCAAGCAGGATAAACAGATATAAGCGGCTGTGCCTTTCATCTTCTGCCCTGCGTTAAAGCAAACTTTCCACTTTGGCTCCTGAGGGGGGCATTGCATTGTCAAGAGGGCTGTGTTGTGCGTTCACCGAACCCAGAATAGAAAAATGAAAAAAAATGGCCAAAGACGCAGGACCGCAGGACAGGGGCTTAGCTATTTTGCGGCTGCTGTAGCCGTGTGCTCCATAGGTACAGGGTCAAATGGGTTAATTGGAACTGCAGACAACACAGTACTGGATAGAGGACTTGGGGAAATGTGAAATCCAGGTACACTAAATGAGTTTTAACTGAAATGAATCTAAGGATTTGAAATCGTGCCTGGTTCCACTTTCGTTGTGATGAAAATCCTCTGGTTCAGTACTCTTCTATTTAAAATTGGTATTTACTTGTTTTTACAAAATACAACCGTAGAGGCAGTTCTACAACATTCTAGTGACATCTTTAAGCAGTTTACAATTGCATAATATTGAAAACACTGCAGCAAAAAAATACAGATTTTGGCAAGATTTCCAAAGCAGTAAATGCGTCATATAACTTGATGAGTGTGCGCATCTTCCCAATCACTTGCATGTTATTTTATATGGTGAGAAACATGATTTCTAAAAATGGGTTTCATTCATTTACTATCCTTAGTGTTTTCTTAAACTGCTAAACACTAAAGATAATATACTGTATAGATGTTGTCTTTAGTGTTTATATAGAAATATCTCTACAGTGTAAGGTTATTTCTTTAATATTACTTTAAGTTTATTCATCGTCTTACACACATTCATATTGTAGTCATTTACGTTAAACTATTAGACTAAGTCTTTCTTGTTATGGGTTATCTGAGTAGTTACCAATATTTAAAAAATGTAAAATTGTTAACACTTTGCGGTCCTATGTCGGACCAGGTCCGACATTACAATTTTCCCTTTCCAGTCCGATGTCGGACCCTGTCTGACATAATCAAAAAAACATCAAACACAAGTCTAGTCATTTTTTCTACGGAAAAAGCTGAGAAAACCATTCAATGGCCGAGTGAGACCGATAGGAGCCGAATGAAGCCGGAAAAAAAGGGTTTGTCTGAGCAATACTCATAGCCTCTGCACCACAGAGGTAACAATGGCACAGACAAAGAAGATAGCTGCTTCCGCATCCAGCGCTCCAAGAATATCACAGACATTTGCAAAGATTTTTGAGATGTTAAAGTGATAAAATAATAACTTGGATCACATAATTGAGGAGTTTAGTGATCAGGAGAGGATTTATCAGTATGCACGACTATGAAGAGGTATGTGAAAAATACAGCAAACAATGGGTGGGGCTTGGCTGGAGATGCAGTACTGAGTGTCCTTTTGCAATTCAGTGCCTTTTAAACTTGTTTTACTCTGAACATTTTTTTACAGTGTGTGTAAAGTAAACAGAGTGTGGGAAAAGAAATTGGACCTGACGCACTTGACAGGCACTGAATAAATTGATCGCAAAGGGTTAATGTTTAGAGAATTACATGGAATCTAAAACACCCTTTGTCAAGACCTATGTTAGGAGAAGCAATACAATTTACTCAGGCCTACCAAAACATTAAAAACATCTGTGGTGCTTTCATTAAGCAAGCCATCTCACAAGTCCAGTGCTAACACAAATAACATAAATAGATACACTGACACATTATTAGGACGCTTCCGGCCTGGTACGAGGACAAGTTCTCCTGGTATACTCTGGGTCCCTTGATTACTCTGGAAGACAGGGCAAATGGTGTATTTTATGTAAGCACTGTTCCACCCTACAGTGCTGCACTTTAACCCTGATGGCAATGGCTACTCAATAATGCACCCTTCTATAATGCCAGAATCATGCACAAATGGTTTGAGGAGCAGAACAGAGACTACTTCCATGACCAGCACAACCCCTCAACTCAACAGATAGATAGAAACAATTGTAGGACATGTATTTATTTTCTAGCATACCTACACACACACTGTTTACACACAGTGCACAGACACTCACAAACATACCCTGAGCTGTAATTAGGGGGTCAATCTGCACTGGCACTGTACTAACACTGGAGGCCTGTATGGCAACAAAACTGCCCGCAGTGAAGGGATATTGCATCTCTGAGATAACATCTCTTTGCCGTGGAGGGGCCCCAGGCCCATATAAAAGCCCCTGTTTGAGTGGTTGAAATGG